>NC_086444.1:239667431-239967431 GCF_028390025.1 Pseudophryne corroboree | reverse complement strand
TACCGAGGAGCCGAAAACACTGGATTATGTGAGTATAATTTTTTCTACAGGTACACCATGGATTCTACTGGAGAAGAGGACCGACCTGCGTGGGAACATAAGGTAAGTATGTGTATATGGAGGTGTGGATGGATGTATTAAAGTTATACTTTCAAGGTGTGTGTGTGTGTTGTCTTTATTGGGGTATTTTTTTAGTAGTAGTACTACAGGTACCAGCGGGCCCGTTTTTCCGTCGCATGCTGGTACTTGTGGTTCTCCAAGTACCAGCTTGCGGGGGAGGCTTGCTGGGCCTTGTAGTACTGCTACTAAAAACAATATCAATCACTTTTCACAAAGGCTATCAGCCCCCCATCCGCAGCCTATTGGATGGGGGGGGCAGCCTCGGGCTTCACCCCTGGCCCTTGGGTGGCTGGGGGGGGGACCCCTTGATTGAAGGGGTCCCCACTCCCCCAGGGTACCCCGGCCAGGGGTGACTAGTTGGATATTTGATGCCACGGCCGCAAGGCACTGTATAAAAGTGACCCCCGGCTGTGGCATTATCTGTCCAGCTAGTGGAGCCCGGTGCTGGTTTCAAAAATACGGGGGACCCCTACTCTTTTTGTCCCCCGTATTTTTGGAACCAGGACCAGGCGCAGAGCCCGATGCAGGTTGCTTAAATATGGGGGAACCCCTGTCCATTTTTTCCCCATATTTCTGCAACCAGGATCGGCTCAAAGAGCCCGAGGCTGGTTTGCCTTAGGAGGGGACCCCACGCAATTTTTTTTTTACATTTAAACTTTATTTTTTTGTTTAACAAAGTGCACAATGAAGCCCAGCACGGATCTCTCAGATCCGGCCGAGATTCATTGTATTAAAGTCGGCAGTGTTTTACAAGTCACTCACGTAAAACACTGCCTAAAAAAACGAATGACATCGACATCGGAAAACCCGAAAATGCAGAATACGGCAGCTTAGTAAATTAGTCGTAATCAATTCAAAAAGTTGCATATTTACACTTTCGATGTCATTCGTGATTGAACTTTGAACTCAAACGGGAAAACACGAATCTTAGTAAATTTACCCCTATGTGTCTTGGTGTGAATCCATGAAGTTTTCTACAGTGAAGTTTCAACTTGCACGGTTTCTCCTCTTTCTGCAAGCAGGTGTGGCTGTAGGCCTACGCTTGGGCTCCATAAAGGTCCAGATTTCGTCCATGTCCATTTTCTTGCAGAAACATATGGCGGATCTTCCTGAGGTTCAGACATTCTTGAAAGGGGTTCTGCATATTCAACCATCCTTTGTGCCTCCTACGGCACCTTGGGATCTAAATGTGGTGCTGCAGTTCCTGCAATCGGATTGGTTCGAGCCTTTACAGGACGTGGACGTCAAGTTTCTTACTTGGAAGGCGGTCACTCTGTTGGTATTGGCGTCTGCTCGACACATGTCGGAATTGAAAGTGTTGTCCTGTAAGAGCCCATATTTAAGTTTCCATGAGGATAGAGCTGAGCTCAGAACATGTTAGCAGTTTCTTCCAAAGGTTGTGTCAGCCTTTCATATTAATCAAGTCAAAATCTTCAGCATGACGGTGAACCACAAAGCCTGGAAGACGGCCTGGTGGGTGCGAGACTCAGACGTTTCAGACACGTCTGGGTGTCGTCCAGCCTGGATCCCTGGGTACAGGATATTGCCTCACCGATTCTGCAAATCAGGCTTGCCAGCTTTGCTGACAGACAGGGCTATCGTGCAGGAAGCCATCCAGAAATTGGAAAAGTCACAGGTCATTGTCCCAGTTCCACCTCATATGCAAAATAAGGGTTATTATTCAAACCTTTTCGTGGTACCGAAACCGGATGGTTCGGTCAGACCAATATTGAACTTGAAATTGTTGAACCCTTACCTGGAGTCTCTCAGAGCAGTGATTTCAGGTCTGAAGGAGGGGGAGTTTCTGGTATCCCTGGACATCAAGGATGCAACCTCCACATTCCGATTTGACTGCCGCACCAGGCTTATCTCAGATTTGCACTGTTGGACAGTCACTATCAATTTCATGCTCTGCCATTCGGACTCTCCACACCACCGAGGGTGTTCACCAAGGTGATAGCAGAGATGATGGTTCTCCTCCGCAGACAGGGGGTGAACATAATCCCATATCTGGACGATCTGCTGATAAGGGCATCATCCAGGGAAACTTTGTTGCAGTCCATTGTTCTCACCACTCGTCTGCTCAGGGAACACGGTTGGATCCTGAACCTTCCAAAACCACATTTGGAGTTGACCAGGAGGTTGTCTTTTCTGGCAATGATCTTTGACACGGAAGTGCAGAGGGTGTTTCTCCCGGAGGAGAAAGCATTGGTGATACAAACAATGGTCCGGGGTGTCCTGAAGCCAGCCCGGGTTTCGGTTCATCAGTGCATTCGCCTTCTGGGGAAGATGGTGGCCTCTTATGAGGCTCTGCAGTACAGAAGGTTTCATGCGCTGTCCTTCCAGCTGGATCTCCTGGACAAGTGGTCAGGATCTCATCTACACATGCACCAGAGAATACGTCTGTCGCCGAAAGCAAGGATTTCACTCCTCTGGTGGCTGCAACTACCTCACCTTCATGAGGGCCGCAGACTCGGGATTCAGGACTGAATCCTTCTAACCACGGATGCAAGTCTCCGGGGCTGGGGCGCAGTCACTCAGGGGGAATCCTTCCATTGACGGTGGTCAAGCCTGGAATCCAACCTTCCAATACACATTCTGGAATTAAGAGCCGTCTACAACGGTCTTCTCCAAGTGGCCCATCTTCTGCGAGATCGAGCCATTCAACTGCAGTTGGACAATGTAACGATGGTGGCTTACATAAACCGACAGGGCGGAACAAAGAGCAGGGCTGCAATGTCAGAGGTAACAAGAATCATCCTCTGGGCAGGAAAACGTGTTGGCGCTGTCAGCGATCTTCATTCCGGGAGTAGACAACTGGGAAGCGGACTTCCTCAGCAGAGTCGATCTCCATCCAAGAGAGTGGGGACTCCGTCCGGAGGTGTTCACGGAGGTAACAGATCTTTGGGGTTGTAAATGCTGGTTTAAGTACAGGACTAAAAGCAACACTTTAAAAAGACATTTCATACACTTTAAATGGAGCCGCTGCGGCCGCTATAATTAACCTTTCACCTTTATATTATTCACAAACCTTACGTACACAAAGTCGCACAGTGTACGCACTATGCGTACGTACGCCTAAAGGGCGTAGTGACTACACAGTTTGCGTACACAGGCCTATACGCTGTTAGCACAATGCAGCAGCCCGAGTGGCTGTAAATACACTTTAATACCTTAGCAGGGAAAGGATACACGTCACCAGTTTGTATTTAAAATGCTGGGTTCCGACACTACAACATATTATAACTGAAAGGGAGTTACAATAACAAAGCAATACAATACAATAGAATAATGGCTACAGTCAATGGTACATACTTGTTTGATTTTTCGCCTGCGCTACCCAGTCTGGTCCTCAGTCATCTGGATAGATAACCTTTAGAGTCTGTGATAGTGACCTGGCATGCAGCTGGCTCTTTATACAGTAGATCAAAACATAAGACAATAGACACTGTGTGCTCTTCTTCCATTGGTTCGGGGGTGGGACATATCCTGTGCACCGGGGATCATTGGTCAGCTCAAGAAGTTGGCGATGGCTAAGACTTGAGATGTGATTTCTGTTTGCATCTGACCAGTTAAACCCATCACATTAATCATACATAAATCTGGTATTATTAATAACTTAATGTGGTAATATATGATAATATTCTTATTCCCACCAGATTAATGTTTACGTGACTCTGAACAATATGATCCCACACATGATATGATTATCTATTTCCATCCTCAAGATATACATATATCCACATATATCCATATTCTTCATAGAATTTCAAAGCTTTGTGTAAATAAGGCCATTGTATTTTAGTCTCTGGGAGTTTAATTTATGTGTGACCGATCTTCATGCTATTTAGAAGAGGAAGCAGACAGTGGGGTATTTATGCAATATATGGATTAGATATATGATATGTCTTTTGTGGCTTTTCCATGCGAGTACAAACTCCACTGTAATTACTCATACCACGCTCTAATGCGCAGGACCACGGAAGCGACCATACGCAAATTGCGAATATGTGCATGCACAGCCGAATACATACGCACACGGAGGCCATCTATGTGGTGTTTGTACGTAATGTGTGTGTTGTAATATTTTCTGACTTCGCCAGGGTGTACCTCAAATAGACATGATGGCCTCTCGTCTCAACAAGAAGCTTCGGCGGTATTGTTCCAGGTCGAGGGACCCATAATTCGTGGCGGTGGACGCCCTAGTGACTCCGTGGGTGTTTCAGTCGGTGTACGTGTTTCCTCCACTTCCATTCATTCCAATAGTTCTAGAACTCATAAGGAGAACAAGAGTTCAGGTGATCCTCATTGCTCCGGACTGGCCAAGAAGGGCTTGGTATGCAGATCTTCTGGATCTACTGCTAGAAGAGCTGAGGCCTCTTCCTCTTCAGAAGGACCTGCTGCAGCAGGGTCCAATCGCTTATCAAGACTTACCACGGCTACGTTTGACGGCATGGAGGTTGCACACCAGATTTTAGCTCGGAAGGGGCATTCCGAACAAGGTTATTTCTACCCTGATACCAGCTAGGAAAGGAGTAAGGTCTAAACATTACCATCGTATTTGGAAAAAATATGTATCTCGATGTGAGTCCAAGAAGTTTCCTACTGTGGAGTTTCAACTGGGACGGTTACTCCTCTTCCTGCACGCAGGTGTGGATATGGGCTTGAGGTTGGGATCCGTAAAGGTCCAGATTTCGGCCATATCCATTTTCTTCCAGAAACAGTTGGCTTCCCTCCCTGAGGTTCAGACTTTTCTGAAAAGGGCTCTGCACATCCAGGCTCCCTTTGTGCCGCCTACGGCGCTCTGGGATCTTAACGTGGTGTTACAGTTCCTCCAATCGGATTGGTTCGAACCTCTACAGGAGGTTGAGGTCAAATTTCTCATGTGGAAGGCTGTCACTTTGTTGGCCTTAGCTTCTGCTAGATGTGTGTCGGAGTTGCGGGCTTTGTCTTGTAAGAGCCCCTACTTGATCTTCCATGAAGATAGGGCTGAGCTCCGGACACGTCAGCAGTTCCTTTCGAAGGTTATGTCGGCACTTAATATCAACTAACCTATTGTGGTGCCAGTTGCTACTGATAAGGGCTCTGAAAATTTTAGTGAAGAGGACTGCTCGTCGCAGAAAATCGGACTCTCTGTTTGTCCGGTATGATCCCAAGAAACTTGGGTGTCCTGCTTCTAAGCAGGCGATCTCTCGCTGGATCAGGTTCACGATCCAGCATGCGTATTCTACGGAAGGATTGCCGTGTACTACGTCTGTTAGGGCCCACTCTACTCATAAGGCGGGTTCTTCCTGAGCGGCTGCCCGGGGTTTCTCGGCTTTACAGCTTTGCCGATCGGCTACTTGGTCTGGGTCAAACACGTTTGCAAAGTTCTACAAGTTCGATACTTTGGCCGCTCAGGACCTGAAGTTTGGTCAGTCTGTTCTGCAGGAGCCTCCGCGCTCTCCCTCTTCATTCTGGGAGCTTTGGTACATCCCCATGGTACTAATGTGGACCCCAGCATCCTCTAGGACGTAAGAGAAAATAGGATTTTAATTACCTTCCGGTAAATCCTTTTCTCATAGTCCGTAGAGGATGCTGGGCGCTCGCCCAGCGCTTTGTGATCCTGCAGTGGTTACTTTGTTCAGTACTGCTTAGTTCTTGGTTAAGTACTGTTTTGTTACTTGGTTAAGTAATATTGTTCAGCCATTGCTGATGTTTCAAGCTGGTTAGCTTGGTTTGCCTTGTATGTGTGAGCTTGTGTGAATCTCGTTACTATCTGTTTAAAATCCTTCTCTCGAAGTTGTCCGTCTCCTCGGGCACAGTTTCTAGACTGAGTCTTGTAGGAGGGGCATAGAGGGAGGAGCCAGCCCACACTCTCAAACTCTTAAAGTGCCAGTGGCTCCTAGTGGACCCGTCTATACTCCATGGTACAGTACTAATGTGGACCCAGCATCCTCTACGGACTACGAGAAAAGGATTTACCGGTAGGTAATTAAAATCCTTTTTTTATTACTGTTTGCCACCTTTTGCCAGAGGTTGGTTAACTTACTCTGCTCCAGTAGCAGTGGCTTATTTGTAATGGTTGCAGTGTGTGTGTGGTACATACAGGGCCACTGGGGTAGAGGGAGGCCCACACTTCACACTCTGCACCAATTTTTTTCAATACTTACCCTCCGGAGTCCCGTTTCGGCAGCAGCAGCACTGGAGGAATCACCAGGATAATGGCGTGGCGGACATTTTCCAGGCATTTCGCAGATGCGCAGTAAGAAAATCTCTTGGAAAATAGCAGCCACACTATTTCCCCGAAGACCTGGGCATGCACACTAGTTTCTGGGACAGCGCTAGAGTCCCCTAGTGCCCAGAGTCTACAGCGCTGCCTGCAAGAGAAGAGGGGGCCCAGACAGATCCTGCACATGGACTTCCGCCTCTCTAGATGCTCCCCTGCTCCATTTGTATTATTATGTTATGTATTTTGTTATCATTATTATTGTTATTATGGTGAGTGCTGCTATGGAAGCTCTTCCCGTAGGTTCTCATATAATTTCTCAGTTACTTTATTTGCAGCATTAATTTTGAACCTTGTCTCTGGTTCTGTTTGTATTGCTCCCCATCGGTGTCCCACAGGGCTTTGTCCTGGGCCCCCTTCTCTTTTCCCTGTACACCTCTTCGCTGGGTGCGCTCATAAGCTCCTTCTGCTTTCAGTACCACCTCTATACCGACAATATGCAACTATACCTCTCCTCTCCTGACCTCTTTCCCTGTCCTCTCTCAGGTATCCAGTTACCTCTGCCATCTTCTCCTTGATGTATGAGTGCTCCCTGAAGCTCAACATGGACAAAACTGAACTCATCATCTTTCCCCCATCCATGGTCTCCACCCTCCATAATATCTCTGTCACTGTTGACAACACCACCATCCTCCTTGTTCCCCAACTCTGCTGCTTGGGAGTAACTCTTGATTCCTCCCTCCCCTTCACACACACCCCTCCCCCTCCCCCCCCCCCCCCCACGCACACACACACATTCAATCTCTGGCTCAGTCCTGTTGGTTCCAGCTATGTAACATCGCTCAGATCAGGCCGTTCCTCACCCAGAGTGCGACTAAACTTATTATCCACTCACTGGTCATCTCACGCCTCGACTATTGCAACATTCTCCTCACTGACCTCCCATACTCCCATCTTGCTCCACTCTAATCTGTTCTTAGCGCCGCAGCTCGGCTTATCTTCCTCTCCCACTGCTCCACATCTGCTATTCCCATTCGACATAACCTGCTCTGGCTCCCATTCCTCTACAGAAGCCTCTTCAAACTCCTCATCCTACTGTAAAAAGGCCCTTTTTAACTCCACTGCAACCTACATCTCCATCCTAATCTCCTTACATACTCCATCCCGTAGAGGAGAGGCCAGTGACCATAGCCTCGCATCTACCCTGGGCACTGCATCCCATGCGCGTATCCAAGATTTTATATGTGCTGCCCACCTTCACTTGAACGAGTCCCTTGCTCTATTAGGCTCTCCCCAACCTTGCAAAGCTTCAAACGGGCACTAAAAACTCACCTGTTCATCAAAGCGTACCCTTCAGCATAACCTAGTTTCTAGGCCACTCTCCCAACCCACTACCTCATGTCTTGGCAATCTCTGCCTCGCTTACTTCTGATAAAGTCAAATCTTACCTTTGAACATAAGCTATATACTTATTATGGACTAAGTACGCAATTGGCGCACAGAGTACCGTAAGGGTACGCACTTAGCGTAGCAGACGCTAAGTCGTGGGCGCGACGCACGAGCGGCACGTACGCTCACTGAATGACACACAGTAAACCTTGTTAACAACACACTGTAAGGGTATGCTTATACTGTAAACCTTAGTACTGTAATATTACCACAATGTAATGCTCATTGACCTTGATAATATGAAAGCTGTTTGAGCGATTGAGACGCTCAGAAACCCTTTACAATAACTGGTGAAACACACAAGACCTGGTAAGGTTCCAACACCTTCGTAGAAGATTCTTTAGTATAAAAAGGGGAAAAACCGTTACAGCTTATACACTACAGACCTAACAGCAATATCTAAACAGAATAACAAGAAATAAATGTGAACAATAGCGAACGATCGCAAACAGAATAAACACAAAGAGAATAAAATGGCAAACACTTAAAGGATAACAAAATGAGAACGAATGGCGTACATAAAGAATAACAAAATGGCTACAGAGAAACTTACACACGTGGGAATGATTCGCAAGCGCGTCCTGGACCAGCCCTCAGCCTTCAGTGTGAAAACCTTTGAAGAGAGAGTGAGTGCTTGTCCAGCAATGGTGGCCTTTATATACACAACATACAGTAACAATACAATGGTCCCTATAATCTTATAATTCATTGGACACAGGAATGTGTCTCTGCATTATAACAAAAGGTCATAGGTGGGTTCGAACAGGTGGGCTGTGCCTTTCTCCAACTGCTCAGGTGGGAGGTATCCTTAGGATTCCCGCCGCATAGGTAATGAACAGCAAATACAGTAAATGTCTAGAAACTACTTTTAAACATAACTATACGCAGGAGCGAACAATCTCTTCCTAACCAACACTGAAATGTTACCAATAAAATACTCTACAGCTGGATACTAGACACCACCGTTCTACCTTTATCTGACCCTTCCTATAATGCTAAGAGGAATTTCTCTGTCCAAGATCCGTTTACACTAAACATACTTTCTAACATTGTTAAGGGGAATACTATCTATAAAACACACTATTTAGGTTAAATATGTTGCGATCGAGTCGCTCGCTAGACGCTCACAAACTCCGCCGTAAATACACATCTCCATGCGCAGGAGACGTCGGAGCGTCCCTTACGCAACCTGAGGGGATGCGTACGCACGGGGGAGTGGGTGCACGAGCAGCGGGCATGTGCATTGGGGTTAGTACAAGGCATTGTGAATCACGATATTTTTCGACTTTGACACTTCCTACCATCAGGCTGCCTTTTTCTTGCTCGCACCTCATGTCACCTGTCTGTCTCCCCCCACCTCCTAGATTGTGAGCTGTTTGGAGCAGGGCCCTCTTCCCTCCTGTTCTCACAACCCTCTTCTCTCACACTTCAATTACAGCTCTTTTTTACGAAGCGAATGTCTATACCTGTATCTCCTCTCGCTCGTTGCTGTTTATCTCTTCCAGTGGCAGCCTGCCCCCACTGATGACTACTCCCTTGTATCCTTTCATCTCGAGTGTAGTGTGTACTGAGAATTGTGTTGATAATTGTTACCTGTGCTCTGTTTTAGTTTTTCTGTTACTGTAATGTTACGTTTTGTGTACCCTGTATTGTTCTAATGTCTGCCGTATGTATGGTGCTGCAAAACACTTGTAGTGTTCTTCAAATAAAATGTAATAATATTGTATATTTTTTAGACCAGATTTGTGTCACTTTTACCCTTTAGAATTACACTAACCATTGATAAGCCATAATACCCAAGCTGAAGTCATGGCTGCATCGATGTACTGGTAAGCATATCTGACTTTATAGGATAGGCAGCTGTTATAGATGAAACATGGCTGTAGTTATAGTGTTAAAGGCTTATCACAGAGTTCTTAGTTTAAATCCTAACACCCGCCTCAGTTATCTATATCATTAAATCCCCTGTGAATCTGCTATATCCTCATGTCCTTCATAAATCCCTATATCATTATGCCTCACGTCACTCCACCATAACATCATCTTCATCATTCACCCATGTTTTAGGTCTCCCACCAATCTTTTATATAATTATGGTCCCATTAAACACCCCCATATCATCCTCTGCTTCATAAATCTCCCATTTATAATACCGCCACATCAGTTCTATTCTCTATACATACCCCATTGGTTATGGCTCACAGCAATCTCATATCATCATTCTACCATCAGTCCACTGCATCATTATGGGGGGATCTCTATCTGAAGATCGACAGTGTCTAGGTCGACAGTGTTTAGGTCGACAGGGTCAGAAGGTCGACATGTTCTAGGTCGACTGCTCAAAAGGTCGACGCGAGTTTTTCCAATTTTTTTTCTTTTTTTAACTTTTTCATACTTAACGATCCACGTGGACTACGATTG
Organism: Pseudophryne corroboree; assembly: GCF_028390025.1. Lineage (NCBI taxonomy): Eukaryota > Metazoa > Chordata > Amphibia > Anura > Myobatrachidae > Pseudophryne > Pseudophryne corroboree. Next base: position 239,957,233 of record NC_086444.1, on the reverse strand, counting down.
GAATGGTAATCTGTGCTGAGCGAAGCGAGGCACCTTGCCCAAAGCATGGTGAGCAAAGCAAGCCTTGTGAGGGGACATGGTGCACTAATTGGGGTTCCCAGTCACTCTACGAAGAAAACAACACCAAAAAAACCCATAAAAAACTCATGTCGACCTTTTAACATGTCGACCTTCTGACCCTGTCGACCTAGTGACTGTCGACCTATAGTGGTTGACCTAAATATTGTCGACCTAGACACTGTCGATCTAATCATCCACACCACATTATGGAGTATATTCAATTAAAATCGGATCCATTCGGACATGCATTTGTCAGAATGGATCCGACAGGACCTATTCAATGAACGACCAAATTCGACTGTTGGATTTGGCCACTCCCGGTATCCCGACTTGCTGCTGCTGTCATTGCTGGCCACTGAGCACTGCGGGAGAGAGAAGCCTGGCTGGGGAGATGCCCAGTGCCGACCGGTGAGCACTGCGGGAGAGAAGAGCCTGGCCGGGGGGGCGCCCAGTGCCAGCCGGGGAGCGCTACGGGAGAGAGGAGCCTGGTCGGGGTGATGCCCAGTGCCGGCCAGGTAGCGCTGCAAGAGAAAGGAGCCTGGCCGGGGGGATGCCCAGTGCTTGCGGGGGAGCGCTGCAGGAGAGAGGAGTCTGGCCGCGGGGACGCCCAGTGCCGGCCGGGGAGTGCTGCTGGAGAGATGAGTCTGGCCGCGGGGACGCCCGGTGCCAAGCGGGGAGAGCTGCTGGAGAGAGGAGCCTGGCCAGGGGGACGCCCTGTTATAGAGGTACCTGTGCCCTGCTGCACCTAGTCTTGAGGAAGTCCCGAGCCTTTACGGAACGAAACGCGTTGACGTCATTCCCCATTCGTGTTCACATACTGACGGATCCGAGCACTGTAGTGGTCATCGTTAGCAGTTACAACCTAACCGGTAATCGGAGCGCCACCTCCCCGCCTGCCAGGACAGAGATCTGCACCACACTAGTGCCGGCGGTTGGCGTCTTGCTTCACGCTCAGGCTGAGCGCAATAAGGACATCTCTTCGGGTGCTGGTGTTTTTACTATTGGATATTCCCGCTGGATCGGGTAATTATAACTAAGCCTTATCCCCTGCACTGGGACGCCAGTAGCAGGTGGATCTGAGAGAGATATATCTTTACTATAGGCAATTAGAAATAAAGTTGCAGTGAATACCGCTAATTAAAGTAGGTCGAATATGTCTTCTTGATATTATAAGAGACACATTCTTGCCATAATTTACAGTGCCAAGGAACCTCAGTGTTTATTAAATAGTGTGGTTTGATATCACACTATTTGTTTATTTGTGTCCATATGGAATTTTTAAGTCTGAGATTAATTGTTGTCATTTATTATATTGAAATTTATTAAAAATGTGTTATTTTTGGAAGCAAGTTCTGTGTGTGTTATTATTGAATGGAAGCAAACACTAATATTACATCATTACAAATGTATTTAACTAATACTATCAGTACATCAAGCGCAATAATTATTTTCTTGTTCCCTGCTGCATCTATAGCCCACCACCCCGCTCCCCCGTCTCATTTCCTCAATCCGACTTTTTTTAAAGTCTGATTGAGATTGTCGGAAGCGGGGCCAAAAGCTGTCGAATTTGGTTCCGTTTCCGACAGAAGCACTCGGATTGCTGGCTATTCCTTGTATATTGGGGTATATTGAATAGGTCGGAACCCCTTCCGACCTAAAAAAGTCGAAATCTGCTGTCTTTCCAACAAGACGGCAGGTTTCGACTTAAATTGAATATACCCCTATGTCCTTTAATCCCCCATATGTCAGGTCACCCATCAAATCCCTATATCATTATTGTCCTGTCAATCCCCCATATCATCTTTTCCTCCATCAATCATCCATTTATTATCCCCCCATTAGTCTCCCATATCATTGTTATCCATAAATCCCCCAATATACATGGTATATACACATTTCTTCCTCAGCAGATATGAGACTGAAATAAGCATCACGGTGGCAGAAACTACTTGTGAGATCCCCCTTACCATACTCAATACCTGTATATCATGTGACCCATCAGTCCCATATATAATTATGATACTATACAACTTCTCCTTATCATCCTTTGCTCAATCAATCCCCCATTTATCAAACCTCCATCCATTGCCTGTTCTCCATAAATCCCCCTTTATCATGACTCACCTCATGCCCCCTCCGTATAATGTCCTCCATATAATCCTGTTATATACAGATGTGTCCACATACACCTATCATCTAATCGTGCCAAATAGCCCTGCTTAATGTGCCACGAACATTGCTACTTATCCATGTCAAAACACTAATCCTAAGTACCTAGTACACTATTAGCTACAGTAACTAAGATGCCAAAATGAGGCAATAGTATACAATCGAGGTTAAACAGGCAAAAGACAGGCCAGATATGAATGATCGGCTCCATGCATCGTTATGCTTAATCTGCAGCTTTATTCTAATGTACTGTGTTTTAATCCTAAATACCTAGCACACTATAAGCAAAGTAAGACACAAAATTGAGGAATAAATATGCAGTCTGTGTAAAAAGTAAAAGACAGGTCCGATACGAGTAACCTGTTCCATGTATCATTATGCTATAACTGCGACTTTATAATAGTTTCTTTGCAACAATAAAACTAATCCTAAACTCCTAGGGGTAAATTTACTAAGGTGGGAGATTTTTAGAACTGTTGATGTTGCCCATGGCAACCAATCAGATTCTACTTACCATTTATCTAGCTGCTTCTAGCAGACAATATATATAATCTGATTGGTTTCTATGGGCAACATCACCAGTTCTAAAAATCTCCCACCTTAGTAAATTTACCCCCTAGTACACTATACAGTCAATTTAATTAGATGCGGGGGGGGGGGGGGGGGGGGGGGTTGTTTTGTCAATGCTACAGCATAGAAACACTGGCATCGGCCACACAAACCTCCCCCCCCCCCTCCCCCCCACAGCCCAATCTCATCCCGGCCTTATGGGGATGCGGACAAAAATCTGCAATTCCAGCGGTACCATAAGTGTGGCAGTTGAATTGACCCCTACATACGTATTAAGATTCAAATTTAAAAGAAAAGTATACAGTAAGGGAATTGGGTCAGATGTTTAACACCATGTGGCACATCTGTGTTATGTAACCCATCAATCCTCTCTCAAGTCCTCATTCAGTATATACCTATCAATCGATCCACTCAACCAGCTTCCTCTCCAGTGAAGATTCAAAGATTTCAGAGGTTTCAGGTGCCTTCCGGTATCTGCAGTCACACAGTGGAGAGAGCTCAATAATGCTGCAGACACTATGCAGCACTTAGAGGAGATGGCAGATGGACGCAGGGCTTAAAGCAGCACAGCTGCCAGCTACATGGGCCCTTAGTAGCCTCAACTTGTGATCCGCTGGAGTGCTCCTCCCAATCTACTTCATTATTTGTCTCCACCTAACACTTCTACTTAGGGGTATATTCAATAACTGTCGGAAGCTTCCATCTTGTCGGAAAGACGTCAGCTTCCGACAGTTTTAGGGCGGAAGGGGTTCCGACCTATTCATTAGGGCCCCGTTTATTCCAACAAGTCTGGAAACCCGACTTGTCGGAATGCTGTCAGAATGCACGCTGATCGGCAGCTTCAGCCGCCGATCAGCATGCATTGTCGGAAGCGGGGCCAAACCCGACAGGTTTTAGCCCCGTTTCCGACAAACTCTATCCGACTTGAAAACAAGGCGGATTGAGGTGAGGAGACGGGGAGCGGTGCGGCGAGCTACGGGGAGCGGGAAAGAGAGGTACCTTGACGGAAGTCCCCGGCCAAGCACCTCTCTCCCTGCAGCGCCTCCCCACACCACCACAGACATCACCCTCCGCAGGCCGCCGCTGGAAGCTCCCACCGCAGCACGCAGCCGCCCACCTCCCCCTGCAGCCATCCAGTTCCCCCGCGCTGCTCTCAGCACACCCGGCAGCCGCTGACAGCAGCAGCAGGACAGGACCCAGTGTACTGCCAAATCCGACAGTCGGATTTGGCCGTCCATTGAATAGGGGTTGTCGGTTCCATTCTGACAACTGCATGTCGGAATGGACCCGACTCTTATTGAATATACCCCTTAGTCCTTGTGTTGACTGGAAAGTGAAGGTTTGAGAACTTGTTTGGACAAAGGACAAAGTTTGTTTTGGCACCAACAGACAGATAAGACAGATAATAAAATGTTACATACACTGCTCTTACTCTTATCAGTTCAGTACATCATAAAAATAAAAATGTTATTCAAAAATAATTACAAATCATAGGTGTCTTAAGTTTGTTCTGAAGCTCATAAAAGCTAACAATCAACTTCTTCGGACTACCCCATGGACGAATTCCAATACTGTATGGACGTTAAGTAATAGATTTGCTGGATATCAAAGATTACTCACTAGTTTGGTTAGAACTTCTTGGATTCTTTCATAAAATGAAGTAGTAATAAATAAAGAGTATTAATAGCGTACATTGGGGGTCATTCCGAGTTGTTTGCTCGTTATTTTTTTGTCGCAACGGAGCGATTAGTCGCTAATGCGCATGCGCAATGTCCGCAGTGCGACTGCGCCAAGTAAATTTGCTATGCAGTTAGGAATTTTACTCACGGCATTACGAGGTTTTTTCTTCGTTCTGGTGATCGTAATGTGATTGACAGGAAGTGGGTGTTTCTGGGCGGAAACAGGCCGTTTTATGGGAGTGTGTGAAAAAACGCTACCGTTTCTGGGAAAAACGCGGGAGTGGCTGGGCGAACGCTGGGTGTGTTTGTGACGTCAAACCAGGAACGACAAGCACTGAACTGATCGCACTGGCAGATTAAGTCTCGAGCTACTCAGAAACTGCACAGAGAAGTCTTTTCGCAATATTGCGAATCTTTCGCTCGCAATTTTACTATGCTAAGATTCACTCCCAGTAGGCGGCGGCTTAGCATGTGCAAAGCTGCTAAAAGCAGCTTGCGAGCGAACAACTCGGAATGACCCCCATTGGGCCTTAATCAGTATGAATCGCATCTGAGAATATCGGCTCAGTGCGTACGCACAGGGCCCGCACTACATGTACACAGGCTGGGAGATGAGATCACATCCCAGTAATGCGAACACCTCTGCCTTATTGACAGGGGCAGCGATGCGGCATTGCGGGGGCGGGGTGAATATGGGAGCAGGTCGGTGCCGTTTTCTGGGTGGCTGAGTCACATCACATGCAGCCGCTGCAATGCAAAAACATGGCTACCCTTGTTTTGCGGTGTCAGCGATGCAGTTGAATTATGATCGCATCGCTGGGTGGCTATTTGCATGCTGGGTGGCCTTGCCCTGTGCTGGGTGGCCCCCAGCATGCGATCGTCAGCAGTTGCGCTAAATTGGCAAAATTGCAACTGATACTGACTAGGGTCTATTGTCGCATCCTGAATTTTGAGATAGGAACATGACACTCCTTAATTGTGTTTCTGTAGAACTCTTCACAGTCTAAATACTTTTCATAAATGCATGACAATAATATCACATTAGCATCAAGGGCATAGCTACCATAGGTGCAGGGAGTGTAGTTGCTATGGGGCCCAGAGCTGAGAGGGGCCACCTTCCCTGTCACAGTTACATGTGTTACATACAAGGGCGTAGCTAGCATAGGTGCAGGGAGTGCAGATGCTATGGGGCCCAGAGCTGAGAGGGGCCCACCTTCCCTGTCAAAGTTCCATGTGTTATATACATTTTCACTTTACAAACTTTGGCCTTTTGGCATGCAATATATCTAGTTATGCCCCTTGGCCTGATTATTGTAATGTGGTACAAAATGTACTAAAGGGCATTATATTGTTACATAATATGAACTGGGACACTGTAATGTGACATAATATGAACTGTGGACAATGTATGGCATAATGTGTACTGGCAGCCCTGTAATGTGACATCATGTGAACTAGGGCACTACCATACCTCCAAACATGATTCACTCCAGGAGGGACAGAATGCTCTGCTCCTGGACTTTACTCTTAATTTATGATTGCTGGCACCTGTTATGAAAAGGTTAATGGATAAGAAAGGTGTTTCACCATAGGTGCCGCAATTATAAATTAAGAGGGAAGTCCAGGAGCAGAGCATTCTGTCCCTCCTGGAGAGGGTCATGTTGGGAGGTATGTACTACTATGGTTCATAAAATAATCTAAAGAGAGGGGCCCCTTTAAAATGTTGCCCACAATGTTCTGGCTACACCCCTGATTAGCATTAACCTGCTGCTGTGTCAGATACATGTTTTACACTTTGTGATTTGTGTTTATTTGAATCTCAATGATTTTTATAACTGAATTACATTGTAGAAGTGGGAAGATCCTGCTTATAGAGGTCTTTATAATGATCCATTCATTAGGAGACAGCAGTAGCTGTGCTATGCAGACACCTGATCAAAGTTTCCAACCTGTGTGAGATGATACAGTAGAAAGTCAAGGCAGATGCAAGGTAAAAAGTCCACAACAAGCCACATTAGATCTACCATAACTGTTGTATTTGCCACGTCTATGGGGGTAATTCAGACCTGATCGTAGCAGCAACTTTGTTAGCACATGGGCAAAACCATGGGGGTCATTCCGAGTTGATCGCTAGCTGCCGTTGTTCGCAGCGCAGCGATCACGCTGAAAATTGGCACTTCTGCGCATGCGTATGGTGCGTACTTTCACAAAAGCCGATGCAGTTTTACACAAGCTCTAGCTACGCTTTTCAGTCGCACTGCTGATCGTTGAGTGATTGACAGGAAGTGGGTGTTTCTGGGTGGTAACTGGCCATTTTCGGGGAGTGTGTGTAAAAACGCAGGCGTGCCAGATAAAAACGCAGGAGTAGCTGGGGAAACGGGGGAGTGGCTGGCCGAACGCAGGGCGTGTTTGTGACGTCAAAAGGGGAACTAAATATTCTGAAGTGATCGCAAGGTAGGAGTAGGTCTGCAGCTACTCTGAAACTGCACAATATTTTTTTGTAGCAGCGCTGCGATCCTTTCGTTCGCACTTCTGCTAAGCTAAGATACACTCCCAGAGGGCGGCGGCTTAGCGTTTGCACTGCTGCTAAAAGCAGCTAGCGAGCGAACAACTGGGAATGAGGGCCCATGTGCAGTGTGGGGGAGGTAGATATAACATGTGCAGGGAGCTTTAGATTTGGGTGGGGTGTTTTCAAACTGCAATCTAAATTACAGTGTAAAAATAAAGCAGCCAGTATTTACCCTGCGCAGAAACAATATAACCCACCCAAATCTAGCTCTCTCTGCACATGTTATACCTGCCTCCCCTACAGTGCACATGGTTTTGCCCATCTGCTAACAAAGTTGCTGCTACGATCAGGTCTGAATTAGGCATACTTGCCTACTTTTGAAACTTGTTTTAGGGAGATTTCAGGTGGTACCAGAATGCTTTGCGCGGCGTGCTGTTGAGGGTGTGCCACACTCCGCCCGAAGAGCGCGTCTAGCTCCACGTTTGGGCATATTTATTGCCTCTAAGGCAGTGGTGCAAGCAGAAAACAACTCTTGGGGGGAGTATGGGACAAAGGGGGTAGAGTAGGGGACACAGGGGGCAAAGTGGGGCCACAGAGGGTAGAGTAGGGGACATAGTAGGGAGAGTGGGGCCACAGGGGGAAGAGTAGGGGACACAGTGGGGAGTAGTAGGGGACACAGTGGGGAGTGTGGGGTCACAGGGGGGAGAGTGGGGGACAAAGGGAGCAGAGTGGGGGACACAGGGGGAAGAGTGAGGCCACAGGGGGGAAGAGTGGGGGAAACAGGGGGGAGTGAGGGAAATGGGGGAGAGTAGGGGAAACAGGGGGGAGTGGGGGAAACGGGGGAGAGTAGGGGACACAGGGAGGAGAGTAGGGGACACAGGGGGGAGAGTAGGGGACACGGGGGAGAGTAGGGGACACAGAGGGGAGAGTAGGGGACACAGAGGGGAGAGTAGGGGACACAGAGGGGAGAGTAGGGGACAGTGGGGAGAGTGGGACCACAGAGGGGAGAGTGGGGGGGACAGTGGGGAGAGTAGGGGACACAGGTGGGAGAGTGAGGCCACAGATGGGAGAGTAGGGGACACAGTGGGGAGAGTAGGGGACACAGTGGGGAGAGTGAAGCCACAGGTGGGAGAGTAGGGGACACAGTCAGGAGGGAGGCCACAGGGGGAAGTGTGGGGGACACAAGGAGCAGAGTGAGACCACAAGGAGGAGAGTGCGGCACAGAGGGGAGAGTGGGACCAGGTGCAGGCACTCACCTTCAACACTGGCCGTGCACTGTGGGTAAATTTATATTATATACAGTATGTATATATATATATATTTATTTATTTTATTTTTTATTTTTTTAAAAACAAGGATGAAGAGAGATTGCGCTCATAGTGCAGATCAATTTTTATTAAGTAAAACAATATCACAGGTCAGGTCAGACAATGATGGTAAGACTTGTACCCTGATCACCCACACTGTGGGCTGGTTACTACATGGTAAAATGTACTCCACAAGGCTAATGCTGCATACCGCCGTCCGCTACCCGGGACCATACACCGCGCCGCCGGCTGTGAATAACAGCCGTGACCCGTCAGGACACCGCGCCACGGGACCTTTCAGAATGAACAATTCAAATTGAGAATAGAGCGTCTGGCAGGCAACGCCCCAACACGTTATCCACAGCCGGCGGCGCGGTGTATGGTCCCGGGTAGCGGACGGCGGTATGCAGCATTAGCCTTGTGGTGTTCATTTTACCATGTAGTAACCAGCCCACAATGTGAGTGATCAGGGTACGAGTCTTACCATCATTGTCTAACCTGTCCTGTGATATTGTTTTACTTAATAAAAATTGATCTGCACTATGGGGGTCATTCCGAGTTGATCACTAGCTGCCGTTCGCAGCGCAGCAATCAGGCTAAAAATCAGCATTTCTGCGCATGTGTATGCACCGCTATGCGCAGGCACGTCATACAGGTACAATGAGCATCATGGGTTTGCACAGAGTCTAACGAAGATTCCCGTCGCACGGCCGAACGCAAGAAGATTGACATAAAGTGGGCGTTTCTGGGTGGTAACTGTTTTCAGGGAGAGCTTAGAAAAACGCAGGCATGTCAGGGAAAATGCAGGCGTGGCTGGGCAGGTGTGTGAAGTCAAAAGCTGTCTCTCAATCAATCAACGCACATGGAGAGTAACTACAGGGCTGGTCTTGTTTTGCACAAAAGGATTTTGCAGATGCTCTGCTGCACAAGCGTTTGCACTTCTGCCAAGCGAAAATACACTCCCCAGTGGGCGACAACAATGTGTTTACACGGCTAAAAACTGCTAGCGAGCGATCGGAATGACCCCCTATCAGCGCAATCTCTCTTCATCCTTGTTATTAGAAAGATTTTACTCTTAGAGTTTGGAGTTATTTAAGGAGAGATTTGCTGCGGTTTATAAGCATACGTGCTTGAGCCCGGACTGGTGTCCTGTGGACTGGATTTACCAGTGCTCCTGTGTCTATTTACTGAATATATATATATATATATATATATATATACACACACACATATTCCATAATATACAGCCCACCTCCCTAGCCCATAATACACTCAGTACACATAGCACCAGTACACACACACACACACCCAGTTCACACTACCACATACAGCCCCCCTCCCCCATAATAGACACAGTACACATAGCACCATATATATTGTTTTATACACAACCCCCTCTCATATTATACCCAGTGCACCCAGTACCATATTACATAACACAAGCCCCCCCTCCCCCATAATATATCCAGTACACACAACAATATATGTTGTATTATACACTACCACTCTTCCCCTCATATTACACCTAGTAATAAGTACACGCTGCACCATATGATATTATACACACACACACATTGATTATACACAATCCCCCTCATTTGACACACATCACTACATTAAAGTATTAATCCAAAGCCCCCCTCCCCTATATTAACACCAGCACACACACACCCCCACTTACTGTAGCTTTGTTGCCCCGGGACAGTGTGGTCAGTGTGGGAAGGCAGGTCAGGACAGCCACATCCATCTCGGAGCAGGAACTTGGAAGAGGAAGGCTGGGCCGTTACATGCTGTGCACTCAAGAGTGTTGTGGGCAGGGCCAGCCACAGTGAAGCAGAGCCCTGCCTACCGGCTCATTGTGCTTCACTGTACGGGCTGCACTGCTGGGTATTACCCCGACACTGCCTCCGCTCAGACTACTAGGCTCTACCGCCCAGCAGAGCAGCTATGACGTCTCCTGTGCAGGCCCCGCCCCCAGCGTTTTCATGGAGGTAACGCTAGAATCCGGGAGGGCTGGCAAGGTTTGCGGGGCAGCGGGAGGTTCCTTTAAAAATCGGGAGCCTCCCGCTGAATTCGGGAGGGTAGGCAAGCCTGGAATTAGGCCCTATGCTAGAACAGGCAGAAATCAGAATTAAAGTATTAACAAAGGTCACAAGCAGTATGGGGGAAAAAAGGTGGGTAGGATTTGTACTTTTGCAGCCATGCACATTTGAGGCATAGGACAAAATCTATAAAATGCTATTTATTTTGACATGTGGTGTCACTGGTGTTTTACAGCCCCGCAAGTGAGTAAGCAGCCTAGTGAGGTTTAAACTAGAAGGATAATTCCTGCCAGAGTCTCAAGCAAACAACAGTGTCAAGTATTTACTGTACCAGACATTTTGGTGACCTGTGCCAGTGAGAGATTTATAATAATAATACAAACACATTTATAGACCACTGCAAGAAAATGGATATCGACGCAAATCCTCTTTATACCACATTCATGCACTTGACTTGAAAGCTTGATGTTATTTTGTTTCAACGCTCTTTATTAAATAACACATTTCAATATACTGCCATACCCAGGATTCAACCCTATAACCTGCTGAATGCTAATCAAACACCCTACTCATTGAGCTATTTGATCCTGCATAAAAACTATGAACACTACATGAAGCTACTGGTACTTTGTAAAAAAAATAATCAGCATTGCGAATGAGCAGATCTATGTAATGTGCAGCCACACATCCAATCTCTTGCAGCCATACACTACATAGATCTGCTCAGCTGCAAAGTACAAGGTAACTTCAAATGGTTATAATTCTCTAGCTTAGAAGTATCTACCTTTCTATGCAAGGGCAGATAGCTCAATGAATAGTTTGTCTGACTGCAAAGCCACAGGCAATGGGTTCGAATCCCGGGTACTTCAGCATCTTGAATTAATGTAATAAAGGACAGTGTGACTGAAAAACAAAGAGCTCTCAAGTTAAGTTCGTGAATGTTGCATAGTTATTGCAAAACAAAGGGTGGGGGTAGGAGACGGGTGGTCAGGAGTTGCTGGGCTTCAAAAAGAAGGGAAGTTCCAAGTGAAAGTAATTAATAACAGATAATTGACAAGTTTCGCCAACAGCGCCCTCTACTCTGAAGCGCTATGTGCGGTGGCCCCTCTGCACACAACTAGTTATGGCCCTGTACTGTACACCCTCACAGAGTATTCAGAATTTGAGCATGGCCTGTGATGTAATAAATGTCACTATACACCCATCATCCATATCATTAAAGCCACTGACAGGTGAACTGAGTAACACTGCTTATCTCATTACAGTGGCACCTGTCAAGGGGTAGGATATATAAGGCAGCAAGTGAATACTCAGTTTTTGAAGTTGATGTGTTGGAAGCAGGAAAAATGGGCAAGCGTAAGGATCTGAGCGACTTTGACATGGACCAAATTGTGATTAAAAAGAGGATTGGGTCAGAGCATCTCCAAAATGGCAGCGGTGTTCCAAGTATGTAGTGCTTAGTACCTACCAAAGTGATCCAAGGTAGGGCAACCAATAAACCAGTAACAGAGTCATGGATGCCCAAAACCCGATGCGTGTGGAGAGACAAGGCTAGCCCCTAGCCAGTCTGGTCTGATCCCACAGAAGAGCTAGTGTAGCAAAAATTGCTGAAAATTATAGAAAGTTTTATCTAAAAGGGGAAAGAGACAGGATGAGTATGTGTGGCGCATTAGGGAAGAACTAAAATAGATTTTTTTTTAGAAGGTAATATGTTCATGTATTTGCATTGTTTATTTGCTTTTTTCCTCTCTTTATAAAACATAATGTTTATTGAATCTGTGGGGATTTCCTGCTACAAAGTGATACAAAAAAGGTATTATGTCCCCCAAAGTGATTAAAGGAATTTCCCTTAATATATAATGTCGGATCTGTTATAAATTACTGTTTATCCTATTTACTTATCTTCCCATAAAAGCATACTGTTGCAGTGTAAATCCAGAGGACATTAACTGGATTTATGGAATATTTATTATCAAGTTTCCCAGGGTTGGACTGGCCCCAGAGGCGGAACTACCGCCAGTGCAACCAGTGCGTTGTACTGGGGCCCGCCACTGTCCAGGAGCCCAAAGCATGTAATGAGTCAAACGGACTCATTACATGCCGCTGTGTGCTGCGGGCAACCGCTGCCCACAGCACACAGCCGCCCGGACAGAGAGGAGCGCAGCGGTACGGGGGAGAAGGAGGAGGAGGGACGTGGAGGAGGGAGCCGCAGCAGCGCTTTGTTACTGGTTGAGGCGCTGCTGCTACTGTCCCTCTGCTTCACTATAGGCTGTCTTCCGAGAATAGCCTATAGTGAAGCAGAGGGGCAGCAGCAGCAGCGCCTCCACCAATAACACAGCGCTGCTGCGGCTCCCTCCTCCACCTCCCTCCTCCTCCTTCTCTCCTGCCCGGGAATCGTGACCAGAAGCTGCACCGAGGAGCCTGAGGCAGCGGAGAGGGTAAGTATAATTCTTTTTTCTTTCTTTCTTTCTTTCTTTCTTTCTTTCTTTCTTTCTTTCTTTCTTTCTTTCTTTCTTTCTTTCTTTCTTTCTTTCTTTCCATGTACAAAAAGGGGGACTGCCTGCCGCAATGTGTAAAAATGGGGGACTGCCTGCTGCAATGTGTAAAAAGGGGGAATCTGCTTGCCGCAATGTGAAAAAAGGGGGAATCTGCTTGCCGCAATGTGTAAAAAGGGAGAATCTGCTTGCCGCAATGTGTAAAAAGGGGGAATCTGCCTGCCGCAATGTGTAAAAAGGGGGAATCTGCTTGCCGCAATGTGTAAAAATGGGGAATCTGCTTGCCGCAATGTGTAAAAAGGGGGAATCTGCCTGACGTAATGTGTAAAAAGGGGGAATCTGCCTGGCGCGATGTGTAAAAAGGGGGAATCTGCCTGACGTGATGTGTAAAAAGGGGGAATCTGTCTGCCGTGATGTGTAACAAGGGCACACTGTCTGCAGTAATGTGTAAAAAGGGGACGCTGTCTGCCGTTATGTGTAAAAAGGGCACGCTGTCTGCCGTTATGTGTAAAAAGTGTACGCTGTCTGCCGCTATGTTTAACAAGGGCACGCTGTCTGCCATTATGTGTAAAAAGTGTACGCTGTCTGCCGCTATGTGTAACAAGGGCACGCTGTCTGCCGTTATGTCTAAAAAGGGGACGCTGTCTGCCGCAATGTGTAAAAAGGGGGAATCTGCCTTCCGTAATGTGTAAAAAGGGGGACGCTGTCTGCCGTTATGTGTAAAAAGTGCATGCTGTCTGCCGCTGTGTAAAAAGGGCACGCTCTCTGCCGTTATGTGTAAAAAGGGGGACGCTGTCTGCCGTAATGTGTAAAAAGGGGACACTGTCTGTTGTAATGTGTAAAAAGAGGAATCTGTCCGCCGTAAGGTGTAAAAGGGTCTCTACCTGGTGTAGTGGTGCTACTGTGTGGCGTAATTTGAACAATGGAGACTACTGTGCACCGTTTTATGAAATGGTATTATTTTGTGGCCACACCCCTTCCCCACGAAGTCACGCCACTATGTATTTTTGCGCGCGCCTACGGCGCGCAATGCCCCTGTTTTGCATGCAGGGGTAGGGCTCCGATGCCGTTTCTTGCACACAGTGCTACAATGTCTAGTTACGGCACTGTTGCTAGGTATCCATTTTTCTGGCCCTGAGCAGGTCCCCCTCACCAGATCCTCTCCAGGGGTGAGGGGGTGGACTTGGATGGGATGGGGGGCCCAAAGCATTTTGTCGCACCTGGGCCCACCGCTCGCTAGTTCCGCCACTGACTGGCCCACATGGGTACAGAGGAAACCCCCGTTGGGCCCCACCGCACGGAGGCCCACCTCCTCTAGGGATCAAGTTCTAAACTGTGCAGTTGAATTATACAATATACATATGTTACCTTATACTGCACAGGACTATGCATCGATATCGTTAATTCGTACACGATATCGATGCAGTGTATGACCAGCTTCAGGGGTGCCGGAATGTTTTGAGGTTGGGGGGTGTAGAAAAAATTATATTTTGGTGCTCCCCCCCTCCCCCAAACCTCCCCACCCCCACCCCTCAGTGTGGGTGAATGCTTACCTCAGGACGACCCTCCTTTAGAAACAGTGTGCTGCCACAGCCTGCTATGCCCCATAGCCGGCTCTTCACAGATACATTACCGGGAGGAGGCGGGGATATCCCAGCAGGCACAGCATGGCTACGCCTCCTCCCAGTAGTGCACAGGTTCTCAAACTCGGTCCTCAGGACCCCACACAGTGCATGTTTTACAGGTCTCCTCACAGAATCACAAGTGAAATAATTAGCTCCACCTGTGGACCTTTTAAAATGTGTCAGTGAGTAATTAATACACCTGTGCACTTTCTGGGTTACCTGCAAAACATGCACTGTGTGGGGTCCTGAGGACCGAGTTTGAGAACCACTGCAGTAGTGCATCGGCTAGGAGGACATGGGGCATAGCAGGCTGCAGCAGCACACTGTTTTTACAGGAGGAGTCGCCTACAGGGATCCGGGGGTAAGCTCTGTGCCTCAGCATTCTGCCCCCTTGCACCCACCCCCGTGAGTAAAGACAGCTAGATGCTGCACTTGCGTTAGATCAAGTTGCAAAAGGGGCAAGTTCTGCTGCTGTTGCTGGTGTTTATACTAGTGATGAGCGGGTTCGGATTTAACGCCAGAATTAACGCCAGTTCGGTTTTATCCGGATTTTTCTTATTGGCTATCCAAAACACATGACATCCATGAGCCAATAATGTGCCGTTTTGAGAACCGAGTAAATCCGAGTAAAACCGAGTAAAACCGAACCCGCTCATCACTAGTTTATACGCCGTTGCAATGGCAACCCAACCCTTATTGAATAGACCCCACAGTGTGTGTCTCATTTAAACGAGGTTCTTCTTAGTAGTGATCCTTAGTTTCCGATATTTAAGCACAGGTACTGTTTTGTATGTCAGCAGCTTCCTTTATTACTCTCTGATTCTGCTCTCTAACTCAAACTGCATATTCTCGATTAAGCTGTTAAAAACATACATTTGTTTATATTTTATATCTGCTTTTAGTGCCAATTAACTGAATAGTTTAGTAACCTGACCACAGAATCCCGACGGTCACAATGCCAACAGATCCCGACAGTGATTGTTAGGGTACGGTTAGTGTTGGGGTTAGGCCAGTGGTTCCCAAACTGTGTGCCGTGGCACCTCTTTGTTTCCCGGAACACTTGCAGGGGTGCCTAGGATTGGTAGTCCAGGATAAATTCAACTTATTTATGAAATAAGTATAATATCTTCTTCAGGGTCCAAAGGGCTCTACTGGGGAGACAATGGGGTGTATGTGGTGGCGAGTAGCGTGCACCAATCAGGTAAAGCTTTATATATCCCAGGATTTATATATCCCAGGATGCTCCGGTCCTTCCCGTCCACAGCTCAGGCTCTTCAGTTTTGTTTTGGTGCTATTAAGCAACCCAAGCTTTCTTTTTATGATTTGTTTTATTTTTATTTTACTATTAGAAGAGCTAGCAGCACTAGGTAGTCCCCTGGATGCCAGCGCTGCTGCTCCATCAACCCCCCTCGTCTTGGATAGCACGGCTGCACGGGAGGACTCTGGACTGCAGTAGGACCACGGGCGTTTTGACGCAGTACTACCTCCGGTCTTAGGAGACAACAGTTCATCCGGGACTCCACTAAACCACCAGGGCATAACATACTGGTGCAGGGTTTTATTACATTGAGGCCAGCGAAGCTGTGGTTGAAGTCAGCATAGGGGAGGGCATCCCCATCCCTGCGGCCCCTTCTCCAGCTCAGGACGCCATTCCACTGCGGTCTTACTGCCGCTGAGCTGCTCATCGCCCACCCTTCTTCCCCTCAGATACCCACAGCAGCGATTTTATTAAAGTAGCTACAGGTCTCCATGAACGCTGGGGCCAGTCTTCCTGTATACCTCTCCTAGGAGATAGGTTATACAGTTCTATATCCTACCAGCCACTGCGGTCTGTGTAGTTGATTTAGTACCCATTGCAATTATTTATATTGTATTCTGCATTGTTTGTGACTTGTGCTAGATCTGCTGTCTGATCATTTCTCTCACCACAACCCTTCCCTTGTGCTTCTCAAACAACCTTAAGACCAGGTGTTTAGGGGTTGTCATACTTCACAACTACTAGTGTGGATGAAAGTTGTCACAATACTGTAATTGTTTCACACTGCTTAATGCCATATTGTGTGCTGTACTATACCTGTAGCTATGCCTAGCAAAGGCAAGGGTCACAAAGAGGCTGGTGCTCCTGCGCTGGTCTCATGCAAGTCCTGTTCAGCAGGATTTTCCCCCTTAGGACATTGTACAGGGTGGTTTGTGTGCAGCTTGTTATATCCCATCTAACCAGCCAGACTGTCCAGCTCCTGTGTACGATCCCCCCTGGGCTTCTTTTTCACAGATACTAGCTCAGATACCTGACCGCCCCGCAACCCCCGTGATGGCTCTCCTTATGGGCTTTCTCCAGCAGGTGCACTCGGCTATACCAGTCACAGCTATGTCCCCTTCATGGGTGGATGTGCTTTCTACCTCAGTACAGAGTCTAGCTACTACCTCTACTGCTTTTCAACAGATGTTACAGGGTGAAAGACCCTTGCCCATTAAAGCCGCTAGGCATGCTGTGCCATCCTCACAGTCTACCCAGCTTTCAGATTCTGAGGTGTCATCTGGAGAGGCAGATGAGGCAGACGTCTCTCTAACTGAGTCCCTGTTAGAGGAGGAGGAGCGTAAATCTGGGTGTGGTTCATCAAATCGACAGTGTCTAGGTCGACAATGTTTAGGTCGACCACTATAGGTCGACAGTCACTAGGTCGACATGGATGGAAGGTCGCCAGGGTTTCTAGGTCGACAGGTCTAAAGGTCGACATGAGGATTTTTATTTTTTTTGGTGTCGTTTTCTTCGTAGAGTGACTGGGATCCCAAATTAGTGCACCGCGTCCCCTCGCATGGCTCGCTTCGCTCGCCATGCTTCGGGCATGGTGCCTTCGCTCCGCTACCGCTTCGCTCGGCACACTTTACCGTTCCAATCGTAGTCCACGTGGATCGTTAAGTATGAAAAAATTCAAAAAAAGAAAAAAAATGTGAAAAACTGATGTCGACCTTTAGACCTGTCGACCTAGCACATGTCGACCTAGAAACCCTGTCGACCTTCCATCCATGTCGACCTAGTGACTGTCGACCTATAGTGGTCGACCTAAACATTGTCGACCTAGACACTGTCGATCTTCAGACCGGATCCCCGTAAATCTACCCTAGATGTATCGGCGGTAGTAAGGGCCATAAAATATATTCTTCAAATAGAAGAGGAGGAGCCTGCTGCCCCACCAAAAAAGGCTCAGCTGTTTAACCACTTGCCTGGGATGTTCGCATCAGATGCGACAACACCAGCAAGTGCTTTATCTGACCTAGTCGCACAGGATGCATCCAGTCAGATAGACAGCATATGCAACTGCAAGGAAGGGGAACTTCCTACAGCTGCAGCTCTCAGAGGGAGCGTAAGGTCCCTCTGTCTCCCTGCACCCTCTTCCTGGATCCCAGGATGGGAGGCCGACTTCTTCAATCCACACACTTCTGGCGTCAGAGCACCAGAGTTGCCTGGGTGCAAGAAGTAGTCTCTCACGGGTACATGGTCTCATTCCAAAGATGCCCCCCTCGGCAATTCTTTTGCACAGGCTCCCCATCAGACCTGGCTACGGCCCTCCAGAAGATCATTCAGTCCTTACTGCAAACAGGGTAGTAGTTCCAGTCCCTTGGTCTCAACGCGGGACATGTTTTTACTCTACCCTGTTCCTGGTTCAGAAATCCAATGGGTATCATCAACCTATCCTCAATCTCAAATTTCTCAACAGATTTATCAAGGTATCCAGGTTTCGTATGAAAACCCTCCCCTCTATTGTCCTAGCTATGGAGCCTAGGGACTTTATGATGTCCCTGGACATTCAGGATGTCTAGCTGCATCTACCTATAGCACCGTCTCATTAGTGGTTCCTACATTTGCTGTACTTCAGCAACATTACCAATTTTGGGGGCACTGCCCTTTGGTCTTTCTACTGTTCCCAGGGTCTTCACCAAAATTATGGCTGTTATGGCGGCACAGTTGCTTTCTCAGAATACTCCCATACCTGGATGACCTGATGATCTTAGCAAACTCTCCGGAGGTCCTTCAGAGCCATGTTCAACTGACTGTTGTCTTCCTGCAGAGATACGAGTGGCTAATCAATTGACTTTGCAAAGGATCCTTTGACTTTTTGCAAAGTATGTTATATCTGGGAGCTCTCCTGGGTTCTCAGGTACAAAGAATTTTACTGCTAGTAGACACAATTTCCACATTACAGCACCAGGTACGCAAGTAGCTTCACAGTTATCGAGTGTCAATCCACTCAGCAAGTCTTGGGGTCCATGGTCCCCACCTTCAACATGGTGGAGTACGTCCAGTTCCTCTCCTGACCCCTGCAACACCTAATCCTGTCCAGCTGGAACAGAGTACCATATCTGATCCTGTCCCAGATGATAGTCCTCTCTCCGGAGGTTCGACTGTCCTTTTCCTGGTGGCTCCAAACGTCTCACTTGGACAAGGGTCGACCCTTCTGAATCCCGGATTGGGTACTCCTTACCATGGATGCCAGACACGGCTGGGGGGCATTGACCAGCCAGCACTCTATTCAGGACCATTGTACTTTGCCGAAAGTTACATACCACTCAACGTCCTGGAACTATGAGCTGTTTACTGAGCACTCAGGCTGGCATGGAACATTCACCAGGACAGACTGGTATAGGTCCAGTCCGACAACACCGCTGCGGTGGCCTATCTCAATCATCGGGGAGGCACTCACAGTTGGTTGGCAATGTTGGAACTGACTCACATTCTCTGATGCGCCAAATGCCATCTCCCGGCCATCTAAGCATTGTTCATCCCTGGGATCCTCAACTGGAAAGCGGACTTCCTCAGCCGTCATGACGTGCACTCCTGCGAGTGGGCTCTACACCCAGAGGTCTTCCAGCTTCTTGTGAACAACTGGCTTCTACTGGACGTGGACCTCATGGTCTCCCGACACAACCACAAGGTTCACATGTATAGGTCCAAATTTAGAGATCCCAAAGCAGCCTTCAGCCTTGGATGCCATAAATGTTAGGTATCACCTCCGCGGCTGGTCTCCTGTCTGAGCCCGTTCGAACACTCAGCGCAGCCGCTGAGGTGATACAAACCAGACCAGCCACGGAGGTGATACAAACAGGCATCGTGAAGTAACGTAGGGACAGGCAGTTAGTCTCTGCCTAAAGCCAACACCGCAAGGAGGCAACACAAGGAATCCTGCATGGTTACAAAATCTGCACCCTTTCATAAAAAAGGGCTGTAAACATTACTGGATCATTTTAGGATCAAAGTATTTCAGTATTGCATCCTAACATACTGTAAACCTTTTTTCCTCAGAGCTCAAATTATTTATGGTCAATGTAATAGACAAATCCAGTGCTGGTGGCTGCCTTCACCACATATTTGAACATATGGATGATGTATAAACACAATTTACTTAATTAAATATTTTTTTCGAAATTTGTCAATAAGAAACTTTTAGCCTGGGGTGCGATCGCTAACTCCCCCTACAGGCAGAGGAGATTGCTGCACTCCATGGCAGCCACATCCCTGGACTAGGGAGGGAGGCTGCAGCTGGGCTAGGGAAAGAGTCTGCGGCTGGCCGACAGTAAGAAGCAGGGGTGAGGATAGAGTGTGGACCCGAGTCCCCTGCCGGGCCCCCCCAATAAGCCCGGGTCCATAGGCATTTCTATAATGGGTGCAGTGTGCACCCATATATTATACTTACCCCTCCGGAGTCCTGCGATGTGCGGGCACAATTTACTCGGAAAATGTCCGCCGCAGAACAAGATGCGGGCACCATATTCCTGGAGACCTGCACATGCACAATAGCCTCTTGCAATATGCCAGAGTCTACTGCTGCCGAAGAGGAGGGGGCCCATGATGAAGGCTGCACGCAGGTCCTTTCTCTACAAAAGCCCCTGCCCAGGCCAGAGTAATAAGTACCTGCCCTCCTCTTCCCCTGGTGCCACTGCACTAGGTAGCAGTAGATCATACGCTGCACAAAAGCGCCAGTTTGATCAAGATCAGATCAGTTTAAATTTTGCAATAGCTGTTATCTTATACCCATTTCAGACCGCCAGCTTGTAACCCGGGTTATTGCACAAGAGTGCACAGTAATCCGGGTTGCTGTGCGATCTGAAAGGTGCCATGGGAAATATAAGTAACCCGTTATTTCAACCTTGGTAGTGACCTGGGTTGAATACGGCTTCAACCTGAGTCACTGTGTGGTTGCCGTGTCGATGCGACCCATTTCCCATTCACACTGTATGGACTGGCGTCGCTTGGAGATCATCTGATCTCAAGGCGCCATTACCTGCACGCATCACCGATGACATCACCAAACTGGCAATGTGCCGGGCTGGGGACAGCTGTGTTAAAGGGGCTCAGGCGGGTGACACCCGGGAAGCAGCCATGTATGGTTCCCGGGTGCAACCCGCCAATAGCAGTTTGAAACGGGGTATCAGTGGGTGCTTTGAATAATGCAATAGCGGTTATCTTAATGAGTGCTCTGTGTAAGCACCAACTAAGGGGGTAATTCAGACCTGATCGCCAGTCTACGTTTTCGCACAGCAGACGATCAGGTCTGAACTGTGCAGGCGCTTCGCACGTGTA
Organism: Pseudophryne corroboree; assembly: GCF_028390025.1. Classification (NCBI taxonomy): domain Eukaryota; kingdom Metazoa; phylum Chordata; class Amphibia; order Anura; family Myobatrachidae; genus Pseudophryne; species Pseudophryne corroboree. The sequence goes on along the minus strand of NC_086444.1, from coordinate 239,936,197 downwards.
CAAAGCAGATTGCCGCTCAGTGATGGGTTTGTCAAAGAATCCATTTGCACGGGCGAACGCAAGGAGATTGACAGGAAGAGGGTGTTAGTGGGTTTCAACTGACCGTTTTCAGGGAGTGTTTGGAAAAACGCAAGCGTGTCCAAGCGTTTGCAGGGCGGGTGTCTGACGTCAATTCATGTTCCACACAGGCTGAAGTAATCGCAGCGGCTGAGTAAGTCCTGGGCTGCACAGAGACTTCACAAGATCTGTTTGTCCAGCTCTGCTACACATGTGTTTGCACACTTGCACAGCTAAAATACACTCCCTCTGTAGGCGGCGATTATCTGATCGCAGCAGTGCAAAAATCGCTTGCTAGCGATCAGGTCTGAATTAGCCCCTAAGTGCCTTATCGCAAAATTGCCAGAGCCTTATCGCACACAATGAAATGCCAACATTTTAAAAAAGAAACATAAAAGCCATGATTAACAGTGGAATGGACATAGATGCTGGCCATATTGTTTTAATATTACGCAGTTACTGGGGTCATTCCGAGTTGATCGGTCGCTAGCTAGTTTTAGCAGCCGTGCAAACGCTACGCCGCCCACTGGGAAGTGTATTTTAGCTTAGCAGAAGTAGGAACGCATGTGCAGGCGAGCTCTGCAAAAACAGTTTGTGCAGTTTCAGAGTAGCTCTGAACCTACTCAGCGCTTGCGATCACTTCAGCCTATTCGTGTCCGGATTTGACGTCATACACCCGCCCAGTGACCGCCCAGCCACGCCTGCGTTTTTTCAGACACGCCTGCGTTTTTGCAAACACTCCCTGAAAGCGGTCAGTTGACACCCAGAAATGCCCCCTTCCTGTCAATCTTCTTGTGGCCCCCAGTGCGACTGAAAACTTTGCTAGAACCTCATCGCTGCCCGGGTCACAGCGGCTGCGCGTGACATCACGCATCCGCCGCAGCCCACCCCCTAATGGTCCAGTCACGTCTGTGTTGCCCATACCGTGCCCTCTTTGGCCGCCAGTCCGCCCCCTCCCGCCCAGCGACCGCCTCTGCCTGTCAATCAGCTGTCTGCCATGCGCTGGCGCACTGTGGCAATCAGGTCTGAATTAGCCCTAATGTCTCTGTGGTATGAGAGAGAGATTTCTACAGAGTGGGTGCAGCTCAAATTAAGTGCCTAATTCAGACCTGATCGCTAGGCTGCGTTTTCTCACAGCCTGCGATCAGGTCTGAACTGCGCATGCTTATGCACTGAAATGCGCAGCGCATCGGACGACTACATCAGGCACTGGTGCATAGCGATGGCATGGTGCGAAAAAAATGATCGCACGGTTGACCGCAAAGAGATTGACAGTAAGAGGGCGTTTGTGGGTGGCAACTGACCATTTTCAGGGAGTGTCTGGAAAAACACAGGCGTGTCCAAGCGTTGGAAGAGAGGGTGTCTGACGTCAAATCCGGTCCCGGACAGGGTGAAGTGATCACAGTGGCTAAGAAAGTCCTGGGCTGCACAGAGACTGCACAAAATCAGTTTTCTGCACATGCGTTCGCACACTTGCACAGCTAAAATACACTCTCCCAGTAGGCGGCGACTATCTGATCGCAGGGCTGCCAAATTCGCTGCCCAGCTATCAGGTCTGAATTAGGCCCAAAGTCTTGTGACCAGTAATGGGAACTACTGAGTGTAGAGCAGAGGCCCAAATGTTGGGCTGCGCTCTGTGGATGTTATTCAGAGTTGTTAGCAAGCCAAAAAAGTTAGCAATTGGGCAAAACCATGTTGCACTGCAGGTGGGGCAGATGTAACGTGCAGATAGATTTAGGTTTGGGTGGGTTATATTGTTTCGGTGTATGGTAAATACTGGCTGCTTTATTTTTACACTGTAATTTACATTTTAATTTGAACATAGCCCACCTAAATCTAACTCTGTGTACACATGTTACATCTGCCCCACCTGCAGTGCAACATGGTTTTGCCCATTTGTGTGCTTTTTTTGGTTTGCTAACAACTCTGAATAACCCCCTGTATCGCCAGTGGTTTGAGAATCATCATCCAAACAGCTGAATAGTAAATCCAGTGGTTTCTAAACCCACCCTTTACTAAATGTATCCCTTGGTCTCAAAACAGATCCTTGACTTACATGTCCTTCATGGATTAAATGATCACCAAATGGTTGTCGTTTCTGAAAACATTTGAACTAGGCATCTGTTTACATAGGACAGTGCTTAAGGGGGATACTCACGGAATGATCGCTGCTTAAAATCTAAGCAATCTGATTAGATTGCTTAGATTTTAAGCAGTGATCTCTCCGTGTGTACCCCCCACAGCGATAGCGATGCGCAGCTTCGCGCATCGCTATCGCTGGTGCTAGATTGGCCTGCATGCAGGCCAATCTAGTGGGTCACTCACTTCACTCACCCCGCTCCCCCCCCCCCCCGCACGCTCAGCACACATTGCGCTGTGCTGAGCGAGGGGAGAGATGTGTGCTGAGCGGTTCGCTCGGCACACATCTCTCCCCACATCTGCCAGTGAGTACTGGCCTTTAGAGTCATTCTGTGGAGCACAGCCCAGGGTGTAAATCTCAGGACATTGAAGAAATTTAAGTAACGTTTGCAGGTTAGTGAAAACTGCCACGTTGCTCAGATTTTCCATGGAACAATTATGCAAATAAAGTACTTGCAGAAATGAGACCTCTAATGCAGATGACTATGTTTACATAATATTCTCTCCTAACTCTTCTCTTCGTGTTCCATCTACAGAGAGAGAGAGAGAGAAGGCACATGATATTCAATGTGCATGTGTGTGTATATATTATATATACACTGCTCAAAAAAATAAAGGGAACACTTAAACAACACAATGTAACTCCAAGTCAATCACACTTCTGTGAAACTAAACTGTCCACTTAGGAAGCAACACTGATTGACAATCAATTTCACATGCTGTTGTGCAAATGGAATAGACAACAGGTGGGAATTATAGGCAATTAGCAAGACACCCCCAATAAAGGAGTTGTTCTGCAGGTGGTGACCACAGACCACTTCTCAGCTCCTATGCTTTCTGGCTGATGTTTTGGTCACTTTTGAAAGCTGGTGGTGCTTTCACTTTAGTGGTAGCATGAGACGGAGTCTACAACCCACACAAGTGGCTCAGGTAGTGCAGCTCATCCAGGATGGCATATCAATGCGAGCTGTGGCAAGATCCTCCAGCCTGACCGGTTTGGCAGTGGGTCAGTAATGGTGTGGGGTAGCATTTCTTTGGGGGGGCCGCACAGCCCTCCATGTGCTCGCCAGAGGTAGCCTGACTGCCATTAGGTACCGAGATGAGATCCACAGACCCCTTTTGAGACCATATGCTGGTGCGGTTGGTCCTGGGTTCCTCCTAATGCAAGCCAATGCTAGACCTCATGTGGCTGGAGTGTGTCAGCAGTTCCTGCAAGACAAAGGCATTAATGCTATGGACTGGCCCGCCCGTTCCCCAGGCTTGAATCCAATTGAGCACATTTGGGACATCATGTCTCGCTCCATCCACCAACGCCACATTGCACCACAGACTGTCCAGGAGTTGGCGGATGCTTTAGTCCAGGTCTGGGAGGAGATCCCTCAGGAGACCATCCCCACCTCATCAGGAGCATGCCCAAGAGTTGTAGGGAGGTCATACAGGCACGTGGAGGCCACACACACTACTGAGCCTCATTTTGACTTGTTTTAAGGACATTACATCAAAGTTGGATGAGCCTGTAGTGTGTTTTTCCACTTTAATTTTGAGCGTGACTCCAAATCCAGACCTCCATGGGTTAATAAATTTGATTTCCATTGATAATTTTTGTGTGATTTTGTTGTCAGCACATTCAACTATGTAAAGAACAAAGTATTTAATAAGAATATTTCATTCATTCAGATCTAGGATGTGTAATTTTAGTGTTCCCGTTTCTTTTTTTGAGCAGTGTATATATATATATATATATATATATATATATGTATAGTACTGTGCAAAAGTTTTAGATAGGTGTGGAAGAAATGCTGCAAAGTAAAATGCCTCCAAAAATAGAAGAATTAATAGTTTATTTTGATCAATTAACAAAATGCAAAATGAATGAACAGAAGAGAAATTTAAATCAATTCAATATTTGGTGTGACTACCCTTTGCCTTCAAAACAGCATAACAGCCTCAATTCTGTTCAGTTGTTGATCTTTCTACCTTTAGTTTTAGTCTTCAGCAAGTGAAATGCATGCTTGATCAGGATGAGGTTGTTATGAATCTTAGTCCTACATACCGTGCCTGACACTATCATATCATCGTAAGTTTCTGGGTCCACCACAGTAATTACCTTGCTTCCTGACATGTTAGTAAACAAACCACCTGGGTTCATGGACGTGGCCATTTTTTAATTCTCCATGTCATTCTCTAAACCAATCCTTGCACTACAGAAGTGATCACATGACTTCAGCAACCTATGAACATCCACTGCTGCGTATTTAAACTAGAGATGAGCGGGTTCGGTTTCTCTGAATCCGAACCCGCCAGAACTTCATGTTTTTTTTCACGAGTCCGAGCGACTCGGATCTTCCCGCCTTGCTCGGTTAACCCGAGCGCGCCCGAACGTCATCATGACGCTGTCGGATTCTCGCGAGGCTCGGATTCTATCGCGAGACTCGGATTCTATATAAGGAGCCGCGCGTCGCCGCCATTTTCACACGTGCATTGAGATTGATAGGGAGAGGACGTGGCTGGCGTCCTCTCCGTTTAGATACTTGATTTACTAATTTTGGGGAGCATTAGGAGTACTCAGTAGTGTACAGTGCAGAGTTTTGCTGATAGTGACCAGTGACCACCACTTTTATTTATAATCCGTTCTCTGCCTGAAAAAAGCGATACACAGCACACAGTGACTCAGTCACATACATACCATATCTGTGTGCTCTGCTCAGGCTCAGGCCAGTGTGCTGCATCATCTATATATATTATATATCTGTCTGACTGCTCAGCTCACACAGCTTATAATTGTGGGGGAGACTGGGGAGCACTACTGCAGTGCCAGTTATAGGTTATAGCAGGAGCCAGGAGTACATAATATTATATTAAAATTAAACAGTGCACACTTTTGCTGCAGGAGTGCCACTGCCAGTGTGACTAGTGACCAGTGACCTGACCACCAGTATATAATATTAGTAGTATACTATCTCTTTATCAACCAGTCTATATTAGCAGCAGACACAGTACAGTGCGGTAGTTCACGGCTGTGGCTACCTCTGTGTCGGCACTCGGCAGCCCGTCCATAATTGTATATACCAGTGACCTAACCGTGGTTTTTTTTTCTTTCTTTATACATACATACTAGTTACGAGTATACTATCTCTTTATCAACCAGTCTATATATTAGCAGCAGACACAGTACAGTGCGGTAGTTCACGGCTGTGGCTACCTCTGTGTCGGCACTCGGCAGCCCGTCCATAATTGTATATACCAGTGACCTAACCGTGGTTTTTTTTTCTTTCTTTATACATACATACTAGTTACGAGTATACTATCTCTTTATCAACCAGTCTATATATTAGCAGCAGACACAGTACAGTGCGGTAGTTCACGGCTGTGGCTACCTCTGTGTCGGCACTCGGCAGCCCGTCCATAATTGTATATACCAGTGACCTAACCGTGGTTTTTTTTTCTTTCTTTATACATACATACTAGTTACGAGTATACTATCTCTTTATCAACCAGTCTATATATTAGCAGCAGACACAGTACAGTGCGGTAGTTCACGGCTGTGGCTACCTCTGTGTCGGCACTCGGCAGCCCGTCCATAATTGTATATACCACCTAACCGTGGTTTTTTTTTCTTTCTTTATACATACATACTAGTTACGAGTATACTATCTCTTTATCAACCAGTCTATATATTAGCAGCAGACACAGTACAGTGCGGTAGTTCACGGCTGTGGCTACCTCTGTGTCGGCACTCCGCAGCCCGTCCATAATTGTATATACCAGTGACCTAACCGTGGTTTTTTTTTCTTTCTTTATACATACATACTAGTTACGAGTATACTATCTCTTTATCAACCAGTCTATATATTAGCAGCAGACACAGTACAGTGCGGTAGTTCACGGCTGTGGCTACCTCTGTGTCGGCACTCGGCAGCCCGTCCATAATTGTATATACCAGTGACCTAACCGTGGTTTTTTTTTCTTTCTTTATACATACATACTAGTTACGAGTATACTATCTCTTTATCAACCAGTCTATATATTAGCAGCAGACACAGTACAGTGCGGTAGTTCACGGCTGTGGCTACCTCTGTGTCGGCACTCGGCAGCCCGTCAATAATTGTATATACCAGTGACCTAACCGTGGTTTTTTTTTCTTTCTTTATACATACATACTAGTTACGAGTATACTATCTCTTTATCAACCAGTCTATATATTAGCAGCAGACACAGTACAGTGCGGTAGTTCACGGCTGTGGCTACCTCTGTGTCGGCACTCGGCAGCCCGTCCATAATTGTATATACCAGTGACCTAACCGTGGTTTTTTTTTCTTTCTTTATACATACATACTAGTTACGAGTATACTATCTCTTTATCAACCAGTCTATATATTAGCAGCAGACACAGTACAGTGCGGTAGTTCACGGCTGTGGCTACCTCTGTGTCGGCACTCGGCAGCCCGTCCATAATTGTATATACCAGTGACCTAACCGTGGTTTTTTTTTCTTTCTTTATACATACATACTAGTTACGAGTATACTATCTCTTTATCAACCAGTCTATATATTAGCAGCAGACACAGTACAGTGCGGTAGTTCACGGCTGTGGCTACCTCTGTGTCGGCACTCGGCAGCCCGTCCATAATTGTATATACCAGTGACCTAACCGTGGTTTTTTTTTCTTTCTTTATACATACATACTAGTTACGAGTATACTATCTCTTTATCAACCAGTCTATATATTAGCAGCAGACACAGTACAGTGCGGTAGTTCACGGCTGTGGCTACCTCTGTGTCGGCACTCGGCAGCCCGTCCATAATTGTATATACCACCTAACCGTGGTTTTTTTTTCTTTCTTTATACATACATACTAGTTACGAGTATACTATCTCTTTATCAACCAGTCTATATATTAGCAGCAGACACAGTACAGTGCGGTAGTTCACGGCTGTGGCTACCTCTGTGTCGGCACTCGGCAGCCCGTCCATAATTGTATATACCACCTAACCGTGGTTTTTTTTTCTTTCTTTATACATACATACTAGTTACGAGTATACTATCTCTTTATCAACCAGTCTATATATTAGCAGCAGACACAGTACAGTGCGGTAGTTCACGGCTGTGGCTACCTCTGTGTCGGCACTCAGCAGCCCGTCCATAATTGTATATACCAGTGACCTAACCGTGGTTTTTTTTTCTTTCTTTATACATACATACTAGTTACGAGTATACTATCTCTTTATCAACCAGTCTATATATTAGCAGCAGACACAGTACAGTGCGGTAGTTCACGGCTGTGGCTACCTCTGTGTCGGCACTCGGCAGCCCGTCCATAATTGTATATACCACCTAACCGTGGTTTTTTTTTCTTTCTTTATACATACATACTAGTTACGAGTATACTATCTCTTTATCAACCAGTCTATATATTAGCAGCAGACACAGTACAGTGCGGTAGTTCACGGCTGTGGCTACCTCTGTGTCGGCACTCGGCAGCCCGTCCATAATTGTATACTAGTATCCAATCCATCCATCTCCATTGTTTACCTGAGGTGCCTTTTAGTTGTGCCTATTAAAATATGGAGAACAAAAATGTTGAGGTTCCAAAATTAGGGAAAGATCAAGATCCACTTCCACCTCGTGCTGAAGCTGCTGCCACTAGTCATGGCCGAGACGATGAAATGCCAGCAACGTCGTCTGCCAAGGCCGATGCCCAATGGCATAGTACAAAGCATGTCAAAACCAAAACACCAAATATCAGTAAAAAAAGGACTCCATAACCTAAAATAAAATTGTCGGAGGAGAAGCGTAAACTTGCCAATATGCCATTTACCACACGGAGTGGCAAGGAACGGCTGAGGCCCTGGCCTATGTTCATGGCTAGTGGTTCAGCTTCACATGAGGATGGAAGCACTCAGCCTCTCGCTAGAAAACTGAAAAGACTCAAGCTGGCAAAAGCACCGCAAAGAACTGTGCGTTCTTTGAAATCCCAAATCCACAAGGAGAGTCCAATTGTGTCGGTTGCGATGCCTGACCTTCCCAACACTGGACGTGAAGAGCATGCGCCTTCCACCATTTGCACGCCCCCTGCAAGTGCTGGAAGGAGCACCCGCAGTCCAGTTCCTGATAGTCAGATTGAAGATGTCAGTGTTGAAGTACACCAGGATGAGGAGGATATGGGTGTTGCTGGCGCTGGGGAGGAAATTGACCAGGAGGATTCTGATGGTGAGGTGGTTTGTTTAAGTCAGGCACCCGGGGAGACACCTGTTGTCCGTGGGAGGAATATGGCCGTTGACATGCCAGGTGAAAATACCAAAAAAATCAGCTCTTCGGTGTGGAGGTATTTCACCAGAAATGCGGACAACAGGTGTCAAGCCGTGTGTTCCCTTTGTCAAGCTGTAATAAGTAGGGGTAAGGACGTTAACCACCTCGGAACATCCTCCCTTATACGTCACCTGCAGCGCATTCATAATAAGTCAGTGACAAGTTCAAAAACTTTGGGTGACAGCGGAAGCAGTCCACTGACCAGTAAATCCCTTCCTCTTGTAACCAAGCTCACGCAAACCACCCCACCAACTCCCTCAGTGTCAATTTCCTCCTTCCCCAGGAATGCCAATAGTCCTGCAGGCCATGTCACTGGCAAGTCTGACGAGTCCTCTCCTGCCTGGGATTCCTCCGATGCATCCTTGCGTGTAACGCCTACTGCTGCTGGCGCTGCTGTTGTTGCCGCTGGGAGTCGATGGTCATCCCAGAGGGGAAGTCGTAAGCCCACTTGTACTACTTCCAGTAAGCAATTGACTGTTCAACAGTCCTTTGCGAGGAAGATGAAATATCACAGCAGTCATCCTACTGCAAAGCGGATAACTGAGTCCTTGACAACTATGTTGGTGTTAGACGTGCGTCCGGTATCCGCCGTTAGTTCACAGGGAACTAGACAATTTATTGAGGCAGTGTGCCCCCGTTACCAAATACCATCTAGGTTCCACTTCTCTAGGCAGGCGATACCGAGAATGTACACGGACGTCAGAAAAAGACTCACCAGTCTCCTAAAAAATGCAGTTGTACCCAATGTCCACTTAACCACGGACATGTGGACAAGTGGAGCAGGGCAGGGTCAGGACTATATGACTGTGACAGCCCACTGGGTAGATGTATGGACTCCCGCCGCAAGAACAGCAGCGGCGGCACCAGTAGCAGCATCTCGCAAACGCCAACTCTTTCCTAGGCAGGCTACGCTTTGTATCACCGCTTTCCAGAATACGCACACAGCTGAAAACCTCTTACGGCAACTGAGGAAGATCATCGCGGAATGGCTTACCCCAATTGGACTCTCCTGTGGATTTGTGGCATCGGACAACGCCAGCAATATTGTGTGTGCATTAAATATGGGCAAATTCCAGCACGTCCCATGTTTTGCACATACCTTGAATTTGGTGGTGCAGAATTTTTTAAAAAACGACAGGGGCGTGCAAGAGATGCTGTCGGTGGCCAGAAAAATTGCGGGACACTTTCGGCGTACAGGCACCACGTACAGAAGACTGGAGCACCACCAAAAACTACTGAACCTGCCCTGCCATCATCTGAAGCAAGAAGTGGTAACGAGGTGGAATTCAACCCTCTATATGCTTCAGAGGTTGGAGGAGCAGCAAAAGGCCATTCAAGCCTATACAATTGAGCACGATATAGGAGATGGAATGCACCTGTCTCAAGTGCAGTGGAGAATGATTTCAACGTTGTGCAAGGTTCTGATGCCCTTTGAACTTGCCACACGTGAAGTCAGTTCAGACACTGCCAGCCTGAGTCAGGTCATTCCCCTCATCAGGCTTTTGCAGAAGAAGCTGGAGGCATTGAAGAAGGAGCTAAAAGGGAGCGATTCCGCTAGGCATGATGGACTTGTGGATGCAGCCCTTAATTCGCTTAACAAGGATTCACGGGTGGTCAATCTGTTGAAATCAGAGCACTACATTTTGGCCACCGTGCTCGATCCTAGATTTAAAGCCTACCTTGGATCTCTCTTTCCGGCAGACACAGGTCTGCTGGGGTTGAAAGACCTGCTGGTGACAAAATTGTCAAGTCAAGCGGAACGCGACCTGTCAACATCTCCTCCTTCACATTCTCCCGCAACTGGGGGTGCGAGGAAAAGGCTCAGAATTCCGAGCCCACCCGCTGGCGGTGATGCAGGGCAGTCTGGAGCGACTGCTGATGCTGACATCTGGTCCGGACTGAAGGACCTGACAACGATTACGGACATGTCGTCTACTGTCACTGCATATGATTCTCTCAACATTGATAGAATGGTGGAGGATTATATGAGTGACCGCATCCAAGTAGGCACGTCACACAGTCCGTACTTATACTGGCAGGAAAAAGAGGCAATTTGGAGGCCCTTGCACAAACTGGCTTTATTCTACCTAAGTTGCCCTCCCACAAGTGTGTACTCCGAAAGAGTGTTTAGTGCCGCCGCTCACCTTGTCAGCAATCGGCGTACGAGGTTACATCCAGAAAATGTGGAGAAGATGATGTTCATTAAAATGAATTATAATCAATTCCTCCGCGGAGACATTGACCAGCAGCAATTGCCTCCACAAAGTACACAGGGAGCTGAGATGGTGGATTCCAGTGGGGACGAATTGATAATCTGTGAGGAGGGGGATGTACACGGTGATATATCGGAGGGTGAAGATGAGGTGGACATCTTGCCTCTGTAGAGCCAGTTTGTGCAAGGAGAGATTAATTGCTTCTTTTTTGGGGGGGGTCCAAACCAACCCGTCATATCAGTCACAGTCGTGTGGCAGACCCTGTCACTGAAATGATGGGTTGGTTAAAGTGTGCATGTCCTGTTTTGTTTATACAACATAAGGGTGGGTGGGAGGGCCCAAGGATAATTCCATCTTGCACCTCTTTTTTCTTTTCTTTTTCTTTGCATCATGTGCTGATTGGGGAGGGTTTTTTGGAAGGGACATCCTGCGTGACACTGCAGTGCCACTCCTAGATGGGCCCGGTGTTTGTGTCGGCCACTAGGGTCGCTAATCTTACTCACACAGCTACCTCATTGCGCCTCTTTTTTTCTTTGCGTCATGTGCTGTTTGGGGAGGGTTTTTTGGAAGGGACATCCTGCGTGACACTGCAGTGCCACTCCTAGATGTGCCCGGTGTTTGTGTCGGCCACTAGGGTCGCTAATCTTACTCACACAGCTACCTCATTGCGCCTCTTTTTTTCTTTGCGTCATGTGCTGTTTGGGGAGGGTTTTTTGGAAGGGACATCCTGCGTGACACTGCAGTGCCACTCCTAGATGGGCCCGGTGTTTGTGTCGGCCACTAGGGTCGCTAATCTTACTCACACAGTCAGCTACCTCATTGCGCCTCTTTTTTTCTTTGCGTCATGTGCTGTTTGGGGAGGGTTTTTTGGAAGGGCCATCCTGCGTGACACTGCAGTGCCACTCCTAGATGGGCCCGGTGTTTGTGTCGGCCACTAGGGTCGCTAATCTTACTCACACAGCTACCTCATTGCGCCTCTTTTTTTCTTTGCGTCATGTGCTGTTTGGGGAGGGTTTTTTGGAAGGGCCATCCTGCGTGACACTGCAGTGCCACTCCTAGATGGGCCCGGTGTTTGTGTCGGCCACTAGGGTCGCTAATCTTACTCACACAGCTACCTCATTGCGCCTCTTTTTTTCTTTGCGTCATGTGCTGTTTGGGGAGGGTTTTTTGGAAGGGACATCCTGCGTGACACTGCAGTGCCACTCCTAGATGGGCCCGGTGTTTGTGTCGGCCACTAGGGTCGCTTATCTTACTCACACAGCGACCTCGGTGCAAATTTTAGGACTAAAAATAATATTGTGAGGTGTGAGGTATTCAGAGTAGACTGAAAATGAGTGTAAATTATGGTTTTTGAGGTTAATAATACTTTGGGATCAAAATGACCCCCAAATTCTATGATTTAAGCTGTTTTTTAGTGTTTTTGGAAAAAAACACCCGAATCCAAAACACACCCGAATCCGACAAAAATAATTCGGTGAGGTTTTGCCAAAACGCGTTCGAACCCAAAACACGGCCGCGGAACCGAACCCAAAACCAAAACACAAAACCCGAAAAATTTCAGGCGCTCATCTCTAATTTAAACCTGCTCTGTCCTGCTGCAAATTGCCTTCCTTCTGGGATAGTTACTGATACCCAGGCCTCAGCACTTCTCTACCTGTTCCAGATACCTGCTGACAGTATGGTACAAGCTGTTTCCTGCTGTTTGTTCACTGCCCAGTGCTACTGTTTCCATACAGCTTCGAAGCCTCTGCTGCACCAGCTCACCATTACCAGTTTAAATTGCCTGCTGTTTATCATCCGCTCTCTGTCTATATCACAGCACCTATACAGTTTTGCTCAGTCATTTGGGTTCCTGTTGCCTGGAGCTACAACCACTATTTACCATCTATAACTGTTTACCATGTATTGTGCTTATCTTCTGCATGCCATCTACTGTGGATACCATCAACAGCATTTACTACAGCTAGTACTTAAAAAAAACTTCCGTTCTGTCCCATTGGCTACTCCACATGCTGGTATTGCATTTTGGCTCCACTATTCTGTGTTTCCTACTAAGGGCCCTGTGGGTCAGGGCTCCTATTCCAGTGCGGGATAGTGTTCAAATTTCAGATCTTCCTGGCTGTGTTGCTAATGGTTCTGTATGGCAACTGCAGTCCCAGGCTGTTGGCTGCAGCAGTCATCACACCTGGATATATAAGACTCCAGTTCCTGCTTGAATACTGTGTTCCAACTACAGGTTTGGTAACATACAGCTCTGAGTTCTCTAAGCAGGTTGCCGGAGTTCCTTCACCGGTTCCAGGTATTCTTAGCGGGAGTTCCAGTCTTGTATCCTGGTATTGAATCCAGTTTGGGCTGTCTCTCAGCACTGTCAGGACTGCCTAGGACACCTCTAAGCACAATCAGTTTATCCTCTCCATGAGCAGATCACTCAGATCTCCCAGCTTCACTCACACTCCTACTTCAGCTGTGCCTAAGCTTCCCAATACGGATCACAAATATTCTCATTCCGTCATAGAGATCAAGTGACTTGGCCATTGCAGAATATACCACTCCTTTGCATGAAAAAAAACTCCTGGATTGCTTTTGCGGTATGTTTCTTTGTCAGTATCCATCTGTATTGTGAGGCGCTGACAGTATATCTCAATACATTTATCCGGCTGCTTCTGCCTCCTGTCACATCATCAATACACACGAGTGACCCATGTTTGACAGAAAATATGGTATGCTTCAGATCATGAACCCTCTACATACTTTTTATCTTCCCATCATTCTGTTACAGGTTGATCTTTGTTTCATCTGTCTAAAGAATACTGTTCCAGAACTGGGTTGTCTGTGTTTATAGATTTTTGGGGGGGGGCAAAGTCTAATTTGGCCTTTCTATTCTTGAGACTTCTGAATGGTCTGCACCTTTATAGTACAGTACATTTGAATAATAATATGACTACCTCCTGGAGAGTATTCTTCACATGACTGGATATTATGAAGGAGTTTTTCATTACCATGGAAAGGATCATGGGTTCATCCACCACCGTTGTCTTCCATGGACATCCAGGCCTCTTTGTGTTGCCGAGTTCAACAGTGCATTATTTATTTATTTTTTCGCAAAATGCACCAAACTGTTAATTTGGCCACTCGTAAGGCTCCCGATATCTATATGATGGATTTTTTTTTCCAGCCTAGGGGTGGCCTCTTTCACTTGCATTCAGAGCTCCTTGTACTGAATGTTGTGGGGTCACAGCAACAGCTTGCAAATGCCACACATGGAATCAACTCCAGACTTTGCTTCCTTAACTGATAAAATAATAAATAGCCCACACCTGCCTATGACAGATCATTTGAGTCAAATGTCCAATTTCTTTTGGTCCCTTGAATAAAAGGGATCTACATATTAAAAAGTCGTAATTCCTAAACCCTTCATCCGATCTGTATGTGAATACCCTCAAGTTAAAGCTGTCAGTCTGCATTTTAAAACCATATTCAATATATAATTAGCTGGAATATGTTTTGGTAAACAGATAAAATAACAAAAATTGTGTCAGTGTCCAAATATATATTGACCTTAATTATACACACACACATACATATATATATATATATATATATATATATATATATATACATACATACAGAGCATCCACAAAGTATTCGCAGCCCTTCACTTTTTCCACATTTTGCTATGGTACAGCCTTATTCCAAAATCAAAATGGAAATAAATTAACTTTTCCCTAAAAATTCTACACACAATACCCCATAATGACAACATGAAAAAAGTTTTTTTGAGATTTTTTCTAATTTATTTAAAATGTGCAGCCCTGGTATACCCTGAGACATTTTGGATATATGGTTGAAGAGCACATGTTGTGATATTATTCACCAGGAGGCTGCACCAGAGTTTGTTTCTCTGGATGCAAACTTTGAAGTGAATTCTGTTGATATGAATAATTGCAAATCATCGTGATGGTATACCTGAGTCTTCATCAATGGATGATTTAGATGTATACGATTTGCGATATACGGTGTCTTGCTAAAGTATTCCCCCCACCCCCCTTTGCATTTTTCATGTTTTGTTGCCTCACAACCTGGAATTAAAATGGATTGTTTGAAGGTTTGCATCATTTCATTCACAGAACATGGCTACAACTTTGAAGATTTTTTTTTTATTGTGAAGCAAAGAACAAATAGGACAAAATAACAGAAAACTTCAGCGTGCATAACTATTCACCCCCCTAAATTCAGTACTTTGTAGAGCCACCTGTTGCGACAATTACAGCTGCAAGTCGCTTCGGATAACTCTCTATGAGCTTGCCACATCTTGCCACTGGGATTTTTGCCCATTCCTCAAGGCAAAACTGCTCCAGCTCCTTCATGTTGGATGGTTTCCGCTTGTGAACAGCAATCTTCATGTCTGACCACAGATTCTCAATTGGATTGAGAACTGGACTTTGACTAGGCCATTCCAACACATTTAAATGTTTCCCCTTAAACCACTCAAGTGTTGCTTTAGCAGTATGCTTCGGGTCATTGTCCTGCTGGAAGGTGAACCTCCGTCCTAGTTTCAAATCACAGGCAGACTGAAACAGGTTTTGCTCAAGAATATCCCTGTATTTAGCAGCATCCATCTTTCCCTCGACCCAAAACAGTTTACCAGTTCCTGCTGCTGAAAAACATACCCACAGCATGATGCTGCCACCACCACGTTTCACTGTGGGGATGGTGTTCTTGGGGTAATGGGATATGTTGGGTTTGCACCAGACATAGCGTTTTCCTTGGTGGCCAAAAAGTTCAGTTTTAGTCTCATCTGACCAAAGCACCTTCCTTCATACATTTGGGGAGTCGTTCACATGCCTTTTGGCAAACTGAAAATGTGCCTTCTTATTTTTAACACTAAGTAATGTTTTTTTTCTGGCCATTATTCCATAAAGCCCAGCTCTATGGCGTATACGGATTATTGTGGTCACGTGCGCAGATACACCAGTCTCTGCTGTGGGACTCTGCAACTCCTTCAGGGTTACCTTTGGTCTCTGTTCTGCCTCTCTGATTAATGCCTCCTTTCCTGATCTGTGCACTTTGGTGGCCGGCCCTCTCTTGGCAGGTTTGTTGTGGTACCATGTTCTTTCCATTTGAAGATGATGGATTTGATGGTGCTCTGGGAGGATCATCAAATATTTGGATATTTTTTTGTAACCCAACCCTGACTTGTACTTCTCAACAACTTTGTCCCTTACGTGTTTTGAGAGCTCCTTGGTCTTCATGGTGTGATGCCTCTTGCTTGGTGGTGTTGCAGCCTCTGTGGCCTTTCAGAAAAAGTGTGTTTATACCAGGGATGTGCGGTGAGGTACGTCACTGGTTTATACTGACAGATCATGTGACACTTAGATTGCACACAGGTGGACTTCATTTCACTAATTATGTGACTTCTGAAGGTAATTGGTTGCACTAGAACTTTTGAGGGGCTTCATAGCAAAGAGGGTGAATACATATGCACATGCCAATTTTCAAATTTTTATTTAGAAAAATTATTTTTTATATACATTTTTCACATTTCTCTTCACTAACTTAGGGGGTCATTCCGAGTTGTTCGCTCGCTAGCAGTTTTTAGCAGTCGTGCAAACGCTAAGCCGTCGCCCTCTGGGAGTGTATCTTAGCTTAGCAGAAGTGCAAATGAAAGATCGCAGAGCGGCTACAAAAAAAAATTGTGCAGTTTCAGAGTAGCTCCAGACCTACTCCTAGCTTGCGATCACTTCAGACTGTTCAGTTCCGGATTTGACATCACAAACACGCCCTGAGTTTGCCCAGCCCGCCTGCATTTTTCCTGCCACGCCTGCGTTTTTACGAACACTCCCTGAAAACGGTCAGTTGACACCCAGAAACGACCCTTTCCTGTCAATCACTCTGCGGCTGCCATTGCGACTGAAAAGCTTCGCTAGACCTTGTGTAAAAATACTTTGTCCGTTGTGAAAGTACATCGCACGTGCGCACTGCACCGCATGTGCAGAAGTGCCACTTAATCGCTGTGCAGCGAACATTTTTATCTAGCGATCAACTCGGAATGACCCCCTTAGACTATTTTGTGAAGATCCATCACATAAAATTCAGATAAAAAAAAATATTAAATTACAGATTGTAATGTAACAAAATAGGTAAAAACCCAAGGGGGGTGAATACTTTAGCAAGGCACTGTATATATATATATATATATATATATATATGTTGTAATCTGTATGGCTTTTTCTTGAAAAAGATTCCGTGCTGAAATCGAAACGTCGGGTGACTATGTGGCTACATCTTTTACTTCAATAAATCATGTAAATCTACTTGAGGACTGGTTATCTGTGAGAGTGCACCCTCTACGCTTCTGGAACTTTACATATATATATATATATATATATATATATATAGTGTGCTGTTGGATCGGCACTCACTCCCTAGTTTGGCTATATGGCTCTGGTACCCTCTGAAACCTCTGTGTACATCCCAATAGAAACAAACAGCGGCACTCGTAGCCTTTGAAAAGCTAAAGGTGTATTCACAGCACACTAAATCCCAACATTTCGGGGCTCGCCTGCCCCTTTGTTCAGGGCCGTAACTAGGGGGGGGGGGGGGGGGGGCTAAGGGGGCATGCGCCCCGGGTGCAGGATTTGAGGGGGCGCCAAGGAGTTACAGAGGAGCAAGGTTTTTTTGTTTAGATTTTTTTACCGGCAGTGCTGTGCTGCTCCAGTGAGCCAGCAGACAGCTCCCAGGGCAATGTATCTGACTCATCTGTCTGCCCGCAGCTGGCTCCAATGCTGTGCAGGTGAGCTCCAGTACCTGGGATCTCTCCCATGTTGGCCACTGTCTTAAACTCTCTTCTTTGCCATGCAGTGCTGCGACTAGCATGCGGTGCACCATACAAGCTACTATAGAAGCGCACTGTGCACCCAGTTAGCAGTATCAACCTACGCTTTGCCTCCCAGATGGGGGGATTTGGTGTAGCTTATAGGGGGGGTGTAGTGCAGTGGTGTAGTGTACCACATAGGGTATGTAGTGTGGTCATGTATTGCAGTGTATAGGGGCATGTAGTGCACCAATGTGGTGTAGCATATAAGGGGATGTAGTGTAGTGATGTAGTGCAGCATATAGGGTATGTAGTGGAGTGCATAGGGGCATGTAGTGTAGTTATGTAGTTCAGTGTGTAGGGGATGTAGTATAGTCATGTAGTGCAGTGGATAGGGGAGTAGCGCAGTGATGAAGTGTTATGATATAGTGCACTGTATGGGGACACACAGAGGAGCATGCAATTGAACACGCTGGCGGGGCATGTGACGCATAGGGCATTTGAGGCACAAAGGGGAATATTGTCCAGTAGTATCCCCTTTTTTCAAAATGTTTGATAATATGATTATTTTAGTCTGGTAGGGTTTTTTTTTTTTGTGGGGGGAGTGGGGAGGGGAGGGTAGGGGGGGCTCCAAATTACTGCCTTGCCCCGGGTGACGTAAATCCTAGTTTCGGCCCTGCTTTGTCAAGGTGTATAACAAACAACAACCATAAACAACATACCTTTATAGGAGATCAGAATCCCGCCAGTGACTGTGCCTGACCGGGGACACGGCCGCGCTCCCTGCTTCCGGACTCATACAGATGACGTCATGCCACCAGCGCGGTCAGTTACCATAGTTACCGCGACGCTGGCTGTGTATTAGATGGACCTCCAGAGTCAAACAAATGCAGGGACTAAACAAAAACACAACACAGCCACATAGTAAAGAGTGCTCATCTAAGAAATACAGACCCTTAACCCCTTACAGGGCCATCCATGTATATTTAGAGTGCAAGACCACTCACTTGTGTGCTGCTAAGCCAGCATCCTTCATAATGCTGTGAGGACATAGGTGTAGATATGTTGTGACTTGTGATCTGGTGTATAATAATTGCTGCATAATATGCCATAAGTGTTGTGCGGTTTTGTGTGTGTTACGTGATCCTTATCAATTGAGTGTCCAGTTAGACCAGTGGAAAGTGTATAAATGAGAACGTACTGTTGTGAAATCTGCTGCTGTTGCAGCCTCCGTGTGTACAGTGAGAATGTGTTAATACGAAGGTGATAGTCGAGGTTGCGGCTCCTGGCAAAAATCATAAACCCTAATAGATGTCAAGTGACCTGAGTCACTCACCCCCCCCTGCGTAAACTGGATCGTGAAAGTGCTTGAGTGAAAAAAGATCTGTATAATGAATATGTGTCTAGCTAAATCGCTATGATCAGTGACATGTAATGATACTGCTGACAATATTGAGTGTCAAATGTCTGCTCTCCTATGTCTGGGCTGATTCCCATTAGGGAACATGGTCAATAAGGTGTGAATAGACCTGCTTATGTGTGCAAGAGCTGGATGGTACCCCGTGAATGAAAGGAGGAAAAGTAGAAAAAACACGAAAAAGCAGACACTAGGGACAGTAAGCACAAATAATCTTCTCTCGTAAGTCACGGAGACTAATGGAGTTCTGGGTACTGCATATTTGTTAACCTTCTGCGTTGATTTAACTATCGAACACTTGTCCATCCACATTGATGTCTCCCCAAGTTGAGTACCAAGTGGGTTGTATCTTATGTTTACAGTAAGATATTCCAGGAGAATTTTTTGTTTAAGCTACTAGGGCTAATGGTATTGAGCTCGTAGATCCATTTTGCTTCGGTCTGTAGTAATTTGCGGTCTCTGTCTCCACCTCTAATGCTCTTTGGAATGTAGTCGATAATTTGGTGTCTTAGATCATTTATAGAGTGGCCTGTTGCTGCAAAATGGCTCGCTACTGGTTGCTCAGACTGTTTACCCGTCAACACCTGTTTAATGGCCGATCTGAGAAGCGCCATTCTCTCTCTTAATATCCTGAAGGACTTCCCCACATAGCGCAAGCCACAGGTGTGGTATAAAAGATAGATAGTGTCTAGTTATACAGTCAATAGATAGACACCATATGTTAGACAGACATTAGGTCGACAGGGTCAAAAGGTCGACATGAAAAAGGTCGACAGGGTCAAAAGGTCGACAGGGTCAAAGGGTCGACATAAAAATGATCGACATAAAAAGGTAGACACCGTGCTTTTTGCATTTTTGTGGTTTGTGTGGATAGTTTTGTCATCTGGGACCCCCAATTGTAGAAAGGCATACCCTCGCCACGCGTCAGGCTCGGTGGCTTGCTGCGCTCACCACAAAGTTTATAACCAACTCTATGCCAACATGGATAGAGAAGGTATGAAACAGTCCAAAAACCTGTAAAATTTTTTAAAAAATTTGTCTATCTTTTTTATGTCAACCATTTTCATGTCGACCTTTTGACCATGTCGACCTTTTGACCCTGTCGACACTTTTGTGCTGTCTACCTTTTTCATATCGACCTTTTGACCCTGTCGACCTAATGTCTGTCTAACATATGGTGTCTATCTATTGACTGTCTAACTAGACACTGTCTATCTATCAACCGGATACCGCAAGCCACACGGGCAGATGATCAGATATACTATGTGGGTCAATGTGCAGGTCATGACATGTCTGATGTAGTAAACCTTGTCCCTGTGGGGGTGACTGAATTTTTTAGATCACAACAGGAGACCAAGGGATCCTGTCTCCTCCCCCCACTTTCGACATCAAAACAGATACGAACCCCTGTCAGGGACTCCAAAGAGAGCAAGAGAACTAGAAGAGGGAGACGAGGGGGACAGAGGGGGAGAAAGAAAGAATCAGCGCTTTCATTAGGCGCTGATGCTGCCTTTAACCTTTCCTCTAAACCCTTGAACCATTTGGAAAGTAAGATACTGGCTAAAGGCATGAATTTTGCCCCCACTTCAAAGCCTAATTTTTTTGAACTTCGTATAGAACTTAATAGGTATGTCAGGAGTTTATGCAGGAAAAGGTTTTTTGCTTGTACTAAAAGTGATTTGGGATCTGATACACAAGTAATATTGGATCAAGATGACCAATCGGGTCTTAATATACTTAATGAGTTACTTGTAGAGAGTGCAGGCGGTGAGACTCAAGATATACCGGAAACCCTGATTTTTGATATCAATAATACTCCACAATTCTTGTTTAAAAACAAATCCCAATTTTACCCCTTACAACATCGGACAAGTGCTATTGAAACCTTTTATAATAAATCCTTAAATGATTTTTGGATACTGTGTGATAGTAAAACACATCCCTGTCTTTATAATTTAAATAATGAAGAATGGAAGGCTCCTAAACAACTAGCTAATGATACTTCACTTACAATCAAACCGGCAGATAAGGGAGGGGGAATAGTAATTCAGGATACATGTAATTATGTAAAAGAGGCTGAGCGCCAATTATCGGATACAACATTTTACCAAGTATTGGCCACCGACCCCTCCCTTAAATATCAGCTGGAATTAAAAAGTCTTTTAGAAACCGCTCAAACTAAAGGTGTGATTACTCAAGATGAGTTCAACTTCCTCTACCCCCTCCACCCTATCGTCCCGATTTATTACCACCTTCCCAAAATTCACAAAACCCTTCACGCACCCCCGGGGCGACCTATTATTTCTGGGATTGGGGGTCTTACATCCAATTTGTCCTATTACATTGATCACTTTTTACAACCTTGCGTGACATCTCTGAGATCCCATATCCGAGACACCACTGAATTTATTAAACTTGTGGAGGGCCACAAATGGGCCCCTGATTATACTTTAATTACTTGTGATGTACAAGCATTGTACACTAATATTCCACATACTAAAGGTGTGCAAGCTGTGGATGATGCACTTATAAAAATTGGAATGGACTCAGAGATGAAGCGCAATTTTATTACTTCTGCTATTTATTTTATTTTAACACATAATCACTTTTTGTTTGATCACTGTCATTATTTACAGATACTCGGTATGGCGATGGGGACCAGGTTCGCACCGAGTTTCGCAAACATCTATATGGGTGACCTCGAGCAGGTTCATATATGGGAAGGCCCATACTCTGCAAACCTGGTCCTCTATTGTCGCTATATTGAGGACCTGTTTTTTATTTGGAAGGGGGATGGCACCACTGTTACTAATTTTGTTGAATTTTTAAACACTAATGAATATGGTTTATCCTTCACCTGCACACACCATCCTTCACGTATTCATTTTTGGGACGTTACGGTGGAGGTGGTAGAGGAAAAGTTGATGGTGTCATCCTATAAAAAACCTGTTGATACCTGTAGTTACATTCCATATACGAGTAATCACAAAAAGAGCTGGTTAAATAATGTACCTAAAAGTCAAATGTTTAGGATTAGACGTAACTGTACATTAGACTGTACATTTGCTGAACAAGCTGAGGAACTTATTACCTCCCTGAGGGAACGTGAGTACCCAGAGGGTATATTGGAAGAGGCTATTGCCTACTCACAAACGTTAGATAGGGATAAGATTTTTAAAACTAATAATACATTACCAGTAACCGAGGGTGGAGATGTGAATGAAAATTCAGATTATACATTAACATCAAACTCTTTTGTAAAAACTAAGAAATCAATTAAGAAATTCAGATACAATAATAACAATAATAATAAAAAAAACTCAGAAAATAAATGATTATAATCTGGCATTTAAGTCTAAATTTAATGTGAAAGCAAATAAAATTTCCTGCATAATTAAACGTAACTATAAGTTATTGATGACTGACCCGATACTAAGTACCACTCTCCCTGCAAATCCCACGATTAAGAAATCTCAATATGTATAGTTTGGAGCAGAGAAGGGAAAGGGGGGACATGATAGAAACTTTCAAATATATCAAGGGTTTTAACAATGTCCAGGAGGGAAACATTCTCCAAATGAAGAGAAGCAAAAGGACACGAGGACATGCACTGAGACTGGAGGGGGGGAGGTTCAGGGGAAATTTGCGAAAAAATTATTTCACAGAAAGGGTAGTGGACAAGTGGAATAGCCTCCCATCAGAGGTGGTAGAGGCTAAGACAGTAGAGCAATTTAAACATGCATGGGATAGACATAAGGATATCCTTACAAAGAAATAAGGATCAAATAAGGTTAGAGATAAAAAAAAAAAAAAGGGGCAGACTAGATGGACCATGTGGTTCTTATCTGCCGACAAATTCTATGTTTCTATGTAAACATATCTCTGCGCCGTGCTCAAAAACAGAATTTAAGATCCAATAATTTATTAATTGTAGCACGCACTTTGTAATATATCTGCTGCATTGCGCGTGCCAATTATATTATGTGGGGCGCACCACTAGGGCATTGAAACTGCGGTTCATGGAGCACAGGAGAAATATCCTTAAAGGCTATCTGAACCACAGCGTCTCACGTCATTATACAGAGGTTCATGCCAGTAATCCTGCTTGTCTTCAACTAGTTTGTCTTGAACAGATCAAGGTTACCCCCAGAGGAGGGGATCGTTTTAGAACATTATGTCGTCAGGAAACTGCATGGATTTGGAGATTGCAAACTCTGAAGCTACAAGGGCTAAATGAAACAATAGACCTTGAATTTATTTAGATTATTGTAATATCCATGCAGCTTGGTCTTTTTTTTCATGTAAATATGAATTCCTATATATATTCTTTTTTCCCGGTTTTTTTTTTTTTTTTTTTCGTTTTGGTTTTCCCCGTTTTTTATCTTGGTCCCTCCCTATATCCACCTACATATGGGTATGTTTTTTGGTCGGTGCCCATGACTGCGATCGGACTTGGCATTGCTTCTATACTGCTAGCGGCATGCCATTCCAATGGTCTGCTTGCGGTCTTGGGCGCTGTTATGTAGGACTCCCTTCCATAGAAGCTTTTCAGCTGGAGATTATATAAATCAAACATATGGGAAAGCAGAGCCGGATTAAGGCTCTGGGGGGCCCGGGGCACTTCAGAGAGCGAGGCCCCTAATTAAAAGGCAGGCAGCTGAGATATATATATATATATATATATATATATAAGTATAAACAAACACACACACACACGTATACTATACAACCATACACATATAAATGAAAATACATATATACACATGCATATACAGTATGTTTACATATACTGTATATGCACACACAGATATATACACAGATACAGATATATACAGATATATATATATATATATACTAACAAACATTTATGCACATATGTATAGACAGACACAAACGTGATGTGAGCCATAATAATACAGCCAGCCAGCCTTACTTTTACTGGCAGGCTGCTGTAGCATAGGAGACAGGAGAGTGAGTGTTCGTTCCTCTCCTTCTCCTTCTCCTCCAAACACCAGCTGCCATTCCCTACACTACAGCCTGCGCGCTCAGACGGTGACTGAGCCGCAGGCTGTTACATTACACACTATTGGACAGCTGAGCCGTCGCTCAGCTGTCCTGTACTGATAGGCGGCGCCGGCGCCACGGCTCAGATGTTAGGTTGCCAGGGCAACCAAACGGGAGCCGGGAATGCAGCGCAGTGCCGCAGATCGGTAAGTGCTCCGATCTGTGGCGGGGGGCCCTTTTAGGAAAGGGGGCCCAGGGTACATACCCCCCGGGCCCCCCCCTTAATCCGGCTCTGTGGGAAAGTCGAATATCTGTGATAAGAATGATATTGATCTATAGAGGTGGGGTTGCCCTGTTCCTTAATCGTTTTAACCCTAATGGGTATTGGTGTATACGTTTACATGCACAGCATCATGAGAGCGTATGTGCAGATACGTAGAGTATTATGTTTGGCACTACGTTTAATAAACAAATGCAATAAAAATATTTGAGGTCTGTGTAGTTTATAAAATAAAGATTATATTATTATGGATATGTTACTGTCAAGATTGAGTAAATATATTTTTTCGTTAGAGGTTGCATGATGTTGTGATACATGGCTGTATAAAGAATTCTTAACCTGCAATTGTATAGACTTAGGTTTCTTGTTGTTCTGTCCACATCACATTAAGTATTTTTATATATGTATGTGTATTGGTATAATATTATAAATTTTTTAAAGATGTTGTTTTTGTTACTATTTAAATAGACCATTTAAGTGATACTCTGAGCTAAACATTGCGGTATGAGAGTAATGATTTCATTACACCTGTTGAGACTCCATACACACCTGTTCATACTAATTACAAAGGACAGGATATAAAAGATTGAAAGAAATGCTCAGAGAAGAACACTCTGCCTCTTGAAAAAGCCGCCTGGGATGCGGAGAAATGCGTTGAGGGTACAGAGAGAAGGGGTCGCTAACACCTTCATTGCCCACAAGAACAAAGCTTTGTCTTCACAGCAGCTGATTGTCCTTTAGCATTTGCCGGCAATTGCTCATTTGTAACGAGACTGCACCATTCATTCTTCCTACTGCACTGGGAACTACCTACACCCTTCCCTGCTGACCACCATTTCAACTGTGCTGGGGGTGTTGTACGGCGGCTCGGTGTATCAATACTGTGCCGCACGGCGGAGAGCGGTTCCCTGTCTGATCGTGCCGCTGACGGATGTCTCACCCATGCACAGGGTGATATAGAGCGGCTTTCTACAACTACTGCTGTGCAGCAAGGACAGCCATAACCATACAGTGAGTAGTAGTAACTATACAGCTTTACATTCCTGCATCATTTATCTACTCAGTGGACTATGCAGTTGATGGACATTTTCCAGCTGTGATTAAATCCATACTGACTCAGGATACTTCTATGTATGGTTTTGAAGGATTTATTTCTGCTTAAATTGTGGGCTACTATTTAAGCATGAGAGACTGACAAAATCCAATTAAGAGTCTCCTCTATATAAGTTTTAGCGACGACCTTCTATCTTTTCACAATTAGTGTAAATTATTGCCAACATTAGAGGTATTATATACCTCAGTTTGATATGGTTAATATACCTTGGTCTAATATTTTTTAAATTGTGTATATATTTCTTAGTTTTGTTTAATAAACTGTGTTTTTATATACTTCTGGGTACATCATTGGAATTAAGCGCTGGCCTGGTACTTGTCTGTATTTGCTTTGTTGTTTGAGGAGGCTGGCTACCTCCTCACCAGGTGGCTGCTAATCCCAGGGTGTAAACCCACACAGATCTGCTCAGTGCCAACAAACCTTATTTTTTTGTGTGACTGCATGTAGAGCCCATTATAATGTTTGCACAGGTCATGCATTTAAGGCACTTATAGCACAGAGGAGTCCTATTCAAGAATATGGGTGCCCACTCCACTTCTGCCTGGAAGCCTGTGATGTCCGAATGCACCACTATGTTCTTTATATTCTTCCCCCTTGAAAAACAGATCATGGGACGTTTGTCTTTAAACACTGGAAGTGGCCTGTCAGTCGCCATGATCGGCCACAGGGCTCTTGTGGCCCTTTGCATTACTGAGCTGGTTGTGTTAAATTTATTGACAAATGTAATCACCTTCTTCTGAGGCTCGGTTTCAGTGGTCAATAATTTGTCCCGTGGGATCGCCATAATGTCCGCCTTCTGTTGTCTCAATGACTGTAGACTGTATCCCCTTTCCGCAAACTTCAGTACCATTTTCTCCAATTCACCCTCCAGTGTGGACCGGTCGCTGGTGATACTGGAGGCCCTGATCATTTGTGAGCTCTGGAGGCCTGCTTTAAATGACTTTGGGTGGTGGCTGTTAGCTCGGAGTAAGGTGTTTTTGTCCGTGGGTTTGGAGTATAAGCTAGTGCTTAATAGGCCATCCGTAATCGTTACCTGTACATCCAAGTAGTTCAGTGAGTTCCTGCTTGTTTGGTACGTGTACTTTATGGGGGACGTTCTCCGGTTTAAGTCACACATCAGTTGTTCGAAAGCATCTTCCTCGCCTGTCCAAAGGATGAACATGTCATCTATGTATCTGGAGAACATCAAGATGTGCTGCGATATGGCCTGGTTTCCAAAGAACGCTGTCTCCTCTTCTCCGAACATGTATATGTTCGCAAAGGGCGGGGAGACGTTGCTCTCCATCATGCACCCCTTCTTCTGGTGATAGAATCTGCTGTTAAATAGGAAGAAGTTCTTCACCAATGTCATTCGGAGGAGATCCATGAACAGGTCCACATCTAATGACTCCATTTTCTCCTCAATTAAAAAGTGCCTCATGGCCTCTAGACCCTCCTCGAGGGGGATGCTCGTATAGAGGCTGTTCACATCTATTACACACATAAGTGTGTTTCCGGGTACCCGTGTGATTTGGATGATACGTTTCAGAAAGGCAGTGGTGTCTTTAATGAAGTTTTTCTGCTTGAGGATGATGGTCTGGAGTATGTTATCCAACAGGACTGAGACCGGTTGAAAGATGGAATCCCTGGCAGATATTATCGGCCTGCCTGGGGGTGCTGTTGCGTCTTTGTGGATCTTGGGTACTGTGAAGAAAATCGGTTCTAGTGGGTGCTCTTGCTTTAGGGCATCACACAAACGTGGGGACAATGTAGCGGTGGACTTGGCCTGATCCAATAACTGGAACAGCTCTCGTTGGTACCCTTGGGATGGGTCACCCGGCAGCACTTCATATGTGTCTTCGTTAACCAGCTGGGAAACAATCTCCAGCTTTGATTTAGTGTGATGTGAATACACCTTTACCTTTTCAAAGTCTCCGAGTGCCGCTGTTTGTTTCTATTGGGATATATATATATATATATATATAAAATATATACAGTGCTTTACTTTTTCCACATTTTGTTATGCTACAGCCTTATTCCAAATTGGAATAAATTACTTTTCCCTCAAAATTCTACACACAATACCCCATAATGACAACATGAAAAAGTTTTTTTTTTGAGATTTTTGCAAATTTATTAAAAATAAAAAACTAAGAAATCACATGTACATAAGTACTCACAGCCTTTGCTCAATACTTTGTTGATGCACCCTTGGCAGCAATTACAGCCTCAAGTCTTTTTGAATATGATGCCACAAGCTTGGCACACCTATCTTTGGGCAGTTTCGCCCATTCCTCTTTGCAGCACCTCTCAAGCTCCATCAGGTTGGATGGGAAGAATCGGTGCACAGGCATTTTCAGATCTCTCCAGAGATGCTGGCACCTTGGGAGCAGACTGCGGGCCGGATCAACACACTGTGGGGGTACTTTCAAAAGAAGGACTGGTGCTCAGGAGACTAGTAAAAGCAACAAAAAGTGTATGTATGTATGTATATATATATATATATATATATATATATATATATATACACAGATGGCGGCACTCAGTAGACTTATATATAGTGACAGGAATCACATAGACTGGATAAAACTTCATCAGTTTCTTTTATTTCTTTAGGCAGGACAGCACAGGAATCTCTTAGCATAGCAGTGTAAGTTTACATCATAACTTTATAGTAGTACACGATCGCATCAGTACCGGCTCATAACAGCACAGAAACACATCAATACAGATTCACAGTAGTACAGGATCACATCAGTACAGTTCAGTGGCCCTGACATCCCCACACCATGCTTGCCTACCTGACCCTCTCCATGAGGGAGAAAATGCTCTGTTCCTGGACTTTCCTGGTAATGTATGATTGCCATCACCTGTGGTGAGCTAGTTAATTGATAAGAAAGGTGTATGCCCCACACCCCTTCTGGATGGAAGTCACCATCAGAAGCCCTGTCTCTGCACTGAACACATGCTTAAAGGCAGATTACAGGTGCTAAAAAGAGGGTGTGACTCTGCACCAGTTACATGTATTCACAATCAAGGACCAGCATTTGAAAAATAATATGATAGATTGTCCTTTTTTTTTATATAAACTGCTGGTGGTGCACCATAAAGTCATTAAGTAACAGTTAATTACAAAGGAGAAGAGAGAGAACTTCTTGCTTGGTGCACTCTTCAAAACAAAATAGAATTGTTGTATTTTTAAAAACAACTTTTTTTTTTACAGGTGCTGTTAATTAATTAGCCTTGCTTTTGGCTAACAACTGATTGAGGCAAAACATGGGCTGGACCCTTCAGTCCTGCTGCTGTTGCTCTGTTAAACCTGGGAAATCCTGATGTTCCACATTAACTCCATGTGGAACTATGCTGTCTCTGCCACAATATGTATTCTGTTCTGTACAGTACTGTAAGTGGAAATCACACGGATGGATAGAAAATCCTGTCAATTTTGAATATGAAAAGTTGCTATTTATGCCAAAGGCCACACCAAAAACCTACCCCTGCCACCACTCTCTCTCTCCCCAGCACCCTCTCCCCATATGCTGCAAGCTTGAAACAGATCAGTATTTAATTAATTAGCCGTAGGCTCTAGGCTGTAACATCTCCCTGCATTATCACTTTTACTTTCAGCTGTGACAGTTTACAGTACATAAAGGAGTCATTTGCTCCATGGGAGGTGGCCTCTAGTGGCCTCCCGATGCACATAACAGAGGTGAAGAGCAGTCGAAGTGGAGATGTACCAAGCCTTGAAAAGTGATATATTTCACGGTGATAAAGTACCAGATAATCAGCTCCTAACTGCCATGTCACAGACCGGGCTTGAAAAATAACAGGAGCTGGTCTGTTGGTACTTTATCAGCATGCAATTTATCCCCTCTCAAGGCTAAGTAGATCTGGCCATTATTTGGCCTTTTATTATATAGGATATATGCAGTCGGTTTTCCCATATTGTGCGTAGTACCAGCTGCATGGCAATATTAATGCTCTATATGTATACAAAACAGAAAGACCTTTGCTATTGGTGCTAGCAATAGTATACTGCAAATCTGTGTGTATGTAGCAAATAAAACAGTGGCTTTTGTCATATGTGGATTTTACTCATGCTGCCCCCTTCACTGGAATGAGCTCCCTCGCTCTATTAGACTCTCCCCAACCTTGCAAAGCTTCAAACAGGCACTGAAAACCCACCTGTTTAATCAAAGCGAACCCTTCCGCATAACCTAGTTTCGGGGCCACTCTCCCAACCCACTACCTCAAGCCTTGGCCATCTATGCCTCACTTACTTCCTACCATCAGGCTGCCATTCGCTTGCTTACACCTCATAGAATTTGACGGCAGATAAGAACCACTTGGCCCATCTAGTCTGCCCCTTTTTTTTCCATATTTTTATCTCAAACCTTATTTGATCCTTATTTCTTTGTAAGGATATCCTTAGGTCTGTCCAATTCATGTTTAAATTGCTCTACTGTCTTAGCCTCTACCACTTCTGATGGGAGGCTATTCCACTTGTCCACTACCCTTTCTGTGAAGTAATTTTTCCTCAAATTTCTCCTGAACCTGCCTCCCTCCAGTCTCAGTGCATGTCCTCGTGTCCTGTTGCTTCTCTTCATTTGAAGAGTGTTCTCCTCCTAGACTTTGTTAAAACCCTTGATATATTTGAAAGTTTCTATCATGTCCCCCTTTTCCCTTCTCTGCTCCAAACTATACATATTGAGATTTCTTAGTCTTTCTGGGTATGTTTTGTGATGTAGGTAATGTTCCATTTTAGTTGCCCTTCTTTGTACAGTCTCTAATGTATTAATATCTTTTTGAAGATTTGGCCTCCAGAATTGAACACGGTATTCTAGTTGAGGCCGTACAAATGACCTACACAGTATTATCACACGGTATTATCACTTCTTTCTTTCTGCTGCTGATTCTGCTGCTGATTCCTCTACCAATGCAGCCAAGCATCTGACTAGCCTTCCTCATTGCTTTGTTACATTGTTTATCTGCCTTTAAGTCACCTGAAATAGTGACTCCTAAATCCCTTTCCTCCTCAGTAGTTTCCAGTATAGTGCCATTAATACTATATTTAGCCTTTGGATTGTCAAAGTCATAAAATATTACAAAACACACATTACATACATACACCACATAGGTGGCCTCCGTGTGCGTGCGTGTTCGGCTGTGCATGAACATATTCGCAAATTGTGTATGGTCGCTCCCGCGGTCCTGCGCGGTTTGAGCGTGGTTATGAGTAATTACAGTGGAGTTTTGTTAGGGTCTCCTGCTCTGTGCTGCCACGTCGTCATGGCAACCGGGAGACAAGTGCTAGCGGAGTAACCTGAGCGTAGCTGATACTCCGGTTCGGGTCTTTTGCTGTGCAGTGGTTACAGGCTCTGTGCACGGCAGGGGATCCGGTGCTGGTTTTTGTGCTCACAGTCTGTGAGGTCTGAGTGGGGCGTGGACAGCACCTGCTATATAAACCCTCTTCTCAGGTTAGGCAGATGCTGCTGAATCTTTGTTGGTTAGTCAGTTCCTGAAAGCTAGCTAGTACTGTGTAAACTTTGTATTTGTTTGTTGCTTACTGCAAATAGGCCTTGGGATTTGGTATTACACTCTGCCAATCCAGACCTAGCAGTAAGACTGGAGTCAGTCGTTTAACCTGCTGGGGTTCTTTTGCTACTCTGTGAACCTAGCAAATTTGCGGCTGTATTCTCAGACTTGCCTGCCAAAATCCTTTCTCACTGTGCAAGGTGTTCAGGTGTCAGTTTAGTGGCAGTAAGCTGAACCAGTGCACTGCAAGTGAGGACTAGGATTGTGGAGACTCTCCTTGTGTCTATTATTCCATCTCTGACCAAGGAGTTTACTGTCACACCGGTTGGTAACCCTTTAGGGTTTTGCTGTTGCCCTTAGCAACAGCATTTCGGGTTCTCTACGTATTAAATCACTACATCTCGCTTCTTTCCATCTGAGCATTCCTAATACTAGGGAGACACCCAGTTTCTTGGCCTTTGGGCTTCTCTGTTCACTTTGTGTTTATTTTGTTACCCTATCACCTTCTGTGTATGTAATGTCATATTCCCCAGTCTGTCTGTGAGTTCATTTGTTTTGCATCCCTCACCGTTCAGACACCAGTACATTCCTGCTGGCACTGGTGTGCATAACATATTCAGCAGCCTAATACTCCTGTTGAAATTTTGTGGGAATATGGAGCATACCCCTCAAAATACTTTGCAACAGGTGGTCGATCAGGTGCAGGTCCTGACTCGACAATTTTTTTTTTTTAAACTCTTTATTTATACCAGGAGAGACAAAAAGGTAAACATTACAGACATAGTCATACTTAAAAGAGATACAGTCTCCCTGGAAATTTTTGTGCAGAAAAATTATGATCACAGTTAACAAAACAATTAAATGTGGCCCCTATATGGGGACCTTATACATAAAAGAAAGGGGAGGAAAAGAAAAGACAACAAACAAGAACAGGGAAGGGTCCAGATATAGGGGGGAGGGGGGGTAAAAAGAGAAAGAAGAGGGGCAGACGCAGAGAAAACAAGAACAAAGAACCGATCCGATCTATGACATGGGAAGGAAAGCACAATGAATAATTCTAAGAACGATGCTTACATATTGCTATAACGAGATATATATACAGACTGGATATCGCTCAGTTATCAATAAGTATCAGGGGGGGGGGGGCGTGGCGATGTCCGGAGAGAGGATCCAGGTGCAGTATGGCCAGGAGCTCATAGGGTGGGGACAGGGCAAAAAACGGTTTGAGTATCAAGTTGGAGGAGGCATCATAAGCAGCCAGGGGCCCCAAACCAGTTCAAATTTGTGGGGACAGTCGTGCAGGTAATAGGTGATCTTTTCCATATTAGCAACGAACCAGATATAATTATTTAAAGCTGGGATAGTAGGGGCAACGGAAGACTTCCAATTTTTAGCTATTAAGGATTTAGCGGCTACTAATATATGGGAGAACAGTTTATTCAATATAGGATCGAGATCTGGGTGTGGGCGGGCCAGTAAAAACATCCACGGGTCAAGGTTGATTGCTAATCCAGATAAGGAGTTTAATATATCACGTACTCTATTCCAAAAGTGAACAATACGTGGACAAGTCCACCAAATATGGAAGAGAGTTCCACGTTGGCCGCATCCTCGCCAGCACACCGGGGTGGTGGAAGGGAACATCCTAGACAGTTTATCCGGGGTATAATACCACCTATAATATAGCTTGTAGGACGTTTCCTTGAGTCGGGTAGAAATAGAGCTTTTAGCAATACCCTCCCGGACCTCTTCCCAACAGGCATCGTCCGGTGGGGGACCCAGGTCCCTCTCCCACTCCCGCTCATGGCGAGTTTGCGGTCCCGAGGACACCCCAACTAACATAGAATAGATCAGCGAAATTAACCCTCTACATATGGGTTTTGTAGTGCAGAGAGACTCAAAAGATGTAAGATCCCGCAGGGCATCTGCCTGGGGCAGGGATAGAAGAAAGTGACGGAGCTGAAAGTATTCAAAAAAGGGAGGGGATAGCGAGGAAAATCTACCTTTGATTTCGTCTATTGACATCCAATGTCCCTGAATAGATATATCATGCACTACATGGATCCCGGCCCCAAACCAGGGTGTGAACCTATAAGGTGAAATCCCAGCTGGAAAATCAGGGTTGTCCCAGAGAGGTGTGAGAGGGGAGCATGCGGAGGACAACTTATATTTCGTGAGAGATTTATGCCAGATATAGAGGTGGAATTTAAGAGAAGGAGAGGAGTCCGCTAAAGCAAGCTGGTGTGGTTTGTCCAGACCCCATATCGAGGCCAGTGATCGGATTCCCAATGAGGAAGCTACAAAGTCCACCCAGGCAATAGAGCCATGGGGCGAAAAGGTGGTCACTATCTGACTGAGATGGCTCGCCAAATAATAGAATTTAATATCTGGGAATCCTCGGCCTCCCTCCGAACGGGGCTGTCTTAGCACAGTAAAGGCTATTCGTGGGGGTTTATCGTTCCATACAAACCTAACGAATGAGGCCTGGGCATCTCTAAGGACCCCCTCTGGAACCCTCACAGGTAGAGTCTGAAAGAGGTAGAGAAGTTGCGGCATAACTGTCATTTTGAGAGCAATGATCCTACCCAGCCAGGATATAATATGCGATCTCCACCTTGCCATATCGGCTTTAATCTTGGTCAACAGTCGCGGGAAATTTTCAGAATACAAGGAATTATAGTGGGAGGTGATAAAGACACCCAAATATTTTATCTTAGTAGTCTGCCATCGGAGGTTATAGGAGGACTGCAGGGAGCGTTTGAGATCTCCAGGGACATGTAATAACATAGCTTCGGACTTAGTGAAATTTATTTTATAGCCCGATAAGGAACCATATTCTTCTATTATCCGATATAGTGTGGGGAGAGAGAACTGTGGCTGGGTAAGTGACAACAGAACATCATCTGCAAAGAGCGAGATCTTAGACTCCTGTGGGCCCACCTTCACCCCTCTAATTCCATCAGAGTTCCTTATCATAGCAGCCAGCGGTTCAATGACCATGGCGAACACTAATGGAGAAAGAGGACATCCTTGTCTTGTGCCATTGGACAACGGGAAGGGGGGGGATAATATTCCGTTAGTGAGGACCTTGGCTATAGGGGAGGAGTATAGAGCGGAGACTCCTGTCAAAAATTCTGCTGTAATCCCAAACGCTTGCAATGTCTGAAATAGCAAGAAAAAAAGCAATTGTTTCCCCAGCACACTGAATGGATAACAGTAACCAGATATAAATCCCACATGATAATAGAATTCAGAGATCTTCGTTACACATATTTGCGCAAATGTGTGGTTAAGCCCCAAAGCCGCATTAAGGCCTCTCTGTATATTTGGGGTCCCTAGCGCTATATCTAGGTGCAGGGTGTGGCACCCCAAAACACCAGAATGAGCCAGAAAGCACAGCGTGACATACCAGTGTAAAAAACTATAGTGTTAATAAATTAGTATTTAGGAAGCCGAAGCTATAGAGAGGGTGATACAAACATGAAATGTAATTAAAATAGAGAAATAGTGTTAGAAAATTAATAAGTGAAAAGTGTTAATAGAATGTAAAGGTATGCCACACTAAAGCCATCCAGCTCAGCCAGTCCAGAGGCACCACACCTCACACCTCCATTACCCCAATCTGGGTCTAATATTAACCAGCAAGGAGTCACATGATAATGGCTCCTTACTAAAATATGTCTAAGCTAAGAGCTACTTACCTTGGAGCAACCCCATAATGCTCCATGTGGCATGTCAGGGCCTGCACCTCCTCCTAATGCAGAACCCTCTCTGCCTCTCACAACAGACATATAGATTGGTAAATGCTCAATTAGCTTAGTGATATCATTCAGGTGCTCGAAAGGAAGGGGTATTTCTGAGCAAGAAAAAAAGCAATTGTTTCCCCAGCACACTGAATGGATAACAGTAATCAGATATAAATCCCACATGATAATAGAATTCAGAGATCTTCGTTACACATATTTGGGGTTAAGCCCCAAAGCCGCATCAAGGCCTCTCTGTATATTCGGGGTCCCTAGCGCTATATCTAGGTGCAGGGTGTGGCACCCCAAAACACCAGAATGAGCCAGAAAGCACAGCGTGACATACCAGTGTAAAAAACTATAGTGTTAATAAATTAGTATTTAGGAAGCCGAAGCTATAGAGAGGGTGATACAAACATGAAATGTAATTAAAATAGAGAAATAGTGTTAGAAAATTAATAAGTGAAAAGTGTTAATAGAATGTAAAGGTATGCCACACTAAAGCCATCCAGCTCAGCCAGTCCAGAGGCACCACACCTCACACCTCCATTACCCCAATCTGGGTCTAATATTAACCAGCAAGGAGTCACATGATAATGGCTCCTTACTAAAATATGTCTAAGCTAAGAGCTACTTACCTTGGAGCAACCCCATAATGCTCCATGTGGCATGTCAGGGCCTGCACCTCCTCCTAATGCAGAAACCTCTCTGCCTCTCACAACAGACATATAGATTGGTAAATGCTCAATTAGCTTAGTGATATCATTCAGGTGCTCGAAAGGAAGGGGTATTTCTGAGCAAGAAAAAAAGCAATTGTTTCCCCAGCACACTGAATGGATAACAGTAACCAGATATAAATCCCACATGATAATAGAATTCAGAGATCTTCGTTACACATATTTGCGCAAATGTGTGGTTAAGCCCCAAAGCCGCATCAAGGCCTCTCTGTATATTTGGGGTCCCTAGCGCTATATCTAGGTGCAGGGTGTGGCACCCCAAAACACCAGAATGAGCCAGAAAGCACAGCGTGACATACCAGTGTAAAAAACTATAGTGTTAATAAATTAGTATTTAGGAAGCCGAAGCTATAGAGAGGGTGATACAAACATGAAATGTAATTAAAATAGAGAAATAGTGTTAGAAAATTAATAAGTGAAAAGTGTTAATAGAATGTAAAGGTATGCCACACTAAAGCCATCCAGCTCAGCCAGTCCAGAGGCACCACACCTCACACCTCCATTACCCCAATCTGGGTCTAATATTAACCAGCAAGGAGTCACATGATAATGGCTCCTTACTAAAATATGTCTAAGCTAAGAGCTACTTACCTTGGAGCAACCCCATAATGCTCCATGTGGCATGTCAGGGCCTGCACCTCCTCCTAATGCAGAAACCTCTCTGCCTCTCACAACAGACATATAGATTGGTAAATGCTCAATTAGCTTAGTGATATCATTCAGGTGCTCGAAAGGAAGGGGTATTTCTGAGCAAGAAAAAAAGCAATTGTTTCCCCAGCACACTGAATGGATAACAGTAACCAGATATAAATCCCACATGATAATAGAATTCAGAGATCTTCGTTACACATATTTGCGCAAATGTGTGGTTAAGCCCCAAAGCCGCATCAAGGCCTTTCTGTATATTTGGGGTCCCTAGCGCTATATCTAGGTGCAGGGTGTGGCACCCCAAAACACCAGAATGAGCCAGAAAGCACAGCGTGACATACCAGTGTAAAAAACTATAGTGTTAATAAATTAGTATTTAGGAAGCCGAAGCTATAGAGAGGGTGATACAAACATGAAATGTAATTAAAATAGAGAAATAGTGTTAGAAAATTAATAAGTGAAAAGTGTTAATAGAATGTAAAGGTATGCCACACTAAAGCCACCCAGCTCAGCCAGTCCAGAGGCACCACACCTCACACCTCCATTACCCCAATCTGGGTCTAATATTAACCAGCAAGGAGTCACATGATAATGGCTCCTTACTAAAATATGAGCTACTTACCTGGGAGCAACTCCATAATGCTCCATGTGGCATGTCAGGGCCTGCACCTCCTCCTAATGCAGAAACCTCTCTGCCTCTCACAACAGACATATAGATTGGTAAATGCTCAATTAGCTTAGTGATATCATTCAGGTGCTCGAAAGGAAGGGGTATTTCTGAGCAAGAAAAAAAGCAATTGTTTCCCCAGCACACTGAATGGATAACAGTAACCAGATATAAATCCCACATGATAATAGAATTCAGAGATCTTCGTTACACATATTTGCGCAAATGTGTGGTTAAGCCCCAAAGCCGCATCAAGGCCTCTCTGTATATTTGGGGTCCCTAGCGCTATATCTAGGTGCAGGGTGTGGCACCCCAAAACACCAGAATGAGCCAGAAAGCACAGCGTGACATACCAGTGTAAAAAACTATAGTGTTAATAAATTAGTATTTAGGAAGCCGAAGCTATAGAGAGGGTGATACAAACATGAAATGTAATTAAAATAGAGAAATAGTGTTAGAAAATTAATAAGTGAAAAGTGTTAATAGAATGTAAAGGTATGCCACACTAAAGCCATCCAGCTCAGCCAGTCCAGAGGCACCACACCTCACACCTCCATTACCCCAATCTGGGTCTAATATTAACCAGCAAGGAGTCACATGATAATGGCTCCTTACTAAAATATGTCTAAGCTAAGAGCTACTTACCTTGGAGCAACCCCATAATGCTCCATGTGGCATGTCAGGGCCTGCACCTCCTCCTAATGCAGAAACCTCTCTGCCTCTCACAACAGACATATAGATTGGTAAATGCTCAATTAGCTTAGTGATATCATTCAGGTGCTCGAAAGGAAGGGGTAT
This sequence comes from Pseudophryne corroboree, assembly GCF_028390025.1. Lineage (NCBI taxonomy): Eukaryota > Metazoa > Chordata > Amphibia > Anura > Myobatrachidae > Pseudophryne > Pseudophryne corroboree. The sequence continues at coordinate 239,898,742 of NC_086444.1, read as the reverse complement.
TTCTGAGCAAGAAAAAAAGCAATTGTTTCCCCAGCACACTGAATGGATAACAGTAACCAGATATAAATCCCACATGATAATAGAATTCAGAGATCTTCGTTACACATATTTGCGCAAATGTGTGGTTAAGCCCCAAAGCCGCATCAAGGCCTCTCTGTATATTTGGGGTCCCTAGCGCTATATCTAGGTGCAGGGTGTGGCACCCCAAAACACCAGAATGAGCCAGAAAGCACAGCGTGACATACCAGTGTAAAAAACTATAGTGTTAATAAATTAGTATTTAGGAAGCCGAAGCTATAGAGAGGGTGATACAAACATGAAATGTAATTAAAATAGAGAAATAGTGTTAGAAAATTAATAAGTGAAAAGTGTTAATAGAATGTAAAGGTATGCCACACTAAAGCCATCCAGCTCAGCCAGTCCAGAGGCACCACACCTCACACCTCCATTACCCCAATCTGGGTCTAATATTAACCAGCAAGGAGTCACATGATAATGGCTCCTTACTAAAGTGAGAGGCAGAGAGGTTTCTGCATTAGGAGGAGGTGCAGGCCCTGACATGCCACATGGAGCATTATGGGGTTGCTCCAAGGTAAGTAGCTCTTAGCTTAGACATATTTTAGTAAGGAGCCATTATCATGTGACTCCTTGCTGGTTAATATTAGACCCAGATTGGGGTAATGGAGGTGTGAGGTGTGGTGCCTCTGGACTGGCTGAGCTGGATGGCTTTAGTGTGGCATACCTTTACATTCTATTAACACTTTTCACTTATTAATTTTCTAACACTATTTCTCTATTTTAATTACATTTCATGTTTGTATCACCCTCTCTATAGCTTCGGCTTCCTAAATACTAATTTATTAACACTATAGTTTTTTACACTGGTATGTCACGCTGTGCTTTCTGGCTCATTCTGGTGTTTTGGGGTGCCACACCCTGCACCTAGATATAGCGCTAGGGACCCCAAATATACAGAGAGGCCTTGATGCGGCTTTGGGGCTTAACCACACATTTGCGCAAATATGTGTAACGAAGATCTCTGAATTCTATTATCATGTGGGATTTATATCTGGTTACTGTTATCCATTCAGTGTGCTGGGGAAACAATTGCTTTTTTTCTTGCTCAGAAATACCCCTTCCTTTCGAGCACCTGAATGATATCACTAAGCTAATTGAGCATTTACCAATCTATATGTCTGTTGTGAGAGGCAGAGAGGTTTCTGCATTAGGAGGAGGTGCAGGCCCTGACATGCCACATGGAGCATTATGGGGTTGCTCCAAGGTAAGTAGCTCTTAGCTTAGACATATTTTAGTAAGGAGCCATTATCATGTGACTCCTTGCTGGTTAATATTAGACCCAGATTGGGGTAATGGAGGTGTGAGGTGTGGTGCCTCTGGACTGGCTGAGCTGGATGGCTTTAGTGTGGCATACCTTTACATTCTATTAACACTTTTCACTTATTAATTTTCTAACACTATTTCTCTATTTTAATTACATTTCATGTTTGTATCACCCTCTCTATAGCTTCGGCTTCCTAAATACTAATTTATTAACACTATAGTTTTTTACACTGGTATGTCACGCTGTGCTTTCTGGCTCATTCTGGTGTTTTGGGGTGCCACACCCTGCACCTAGATATAGCGCTAGGGACCCCAAATATACAGAGAGGCCTTGATGCGGCTTTGGGGCTTAACCACACATTTGCGCAAATATGTGTAACGAAGATCTCTGAATTCTATTATCATGTGGGATTTATATCTGGTTACTGTTATCCATTCAGTGTGCTGGGGAAACAATTGCTTTTTTTCTTGCTCAGAAATACCCCTTCCTTTCGAGCACCTGAATGATATCACTAAGCTAATTGAGCATTTACCAATCTATATGTCTGTTGTGAGAGGCAGAGAGGTTTCTGCATTAGGAGGAGGTGCAGGCCCTGACATGCCACATGGAGCATTATGGGGTTGCTCCAAGGTAAGTAGCTCTTAGCTTAGACATATTTTAGTAAGGAGCCATTATCATGTGACTCCTTGCTGGTTAATATTAGACCCAGATTGGGGTAATGGAGGTGTGAGGTGTGGTGCCTCTGGACTGGCTGAGCTGGATGGCTTTAGTGTGGCATACCTTTACATTCTATTAACACTTTTCACTTATTAATTTTCTAACACTATTTCTCTATTTTAATTACATTTCATGTTTGTATCACCCTCTCTATAGCTTCGGCTTCCTAAATACTAATTTATTAACACTATAGTTTTTTACACTGGTATGTCACGCTGTGCTTTCTGGCTCATTCTGGTGTTTTGGGGTGCCACACCCTGCACCTAGATATAGCGCTAGGGACCCCAAATATACAGAGAGGCCTTGATGCGGCTTTGGGGCTTAACCACACATTTGCGCAAATATGTGTAACGAAGATCTCTGAATTCTATTATCATGTGGGATTTATATCTGGTTACTGTTATCCATTCAGTGTGCTGGGGAAACAATTGCTTTTTTTCTTGCTCAGAAATACCCCTTCCTTTCGAGCACCTGAATGATATCACTAAGCTAATTGAGCATTTACCAATCTATATGTCTGTTGTGAGAGGCAGAGAGGTTTCTGCATTAGGAGGAGGTGCAGGCCCTGACATGCCACATGGAGCATTATGGGGTTGCTCCAAGGTAAGTAGCTCTTAGCTTAGACATATTTTAGTAAGGAGCCATTATCATGTGACTCCTTGCTGGTTAATATTAGACCCAGATTGGGGTAATGGAGGTGTGAGGTGTGGTGCCTCTGGACTGGCTGAGCTGGATGGCTTTAGTGTGGCATACCTTTACATTCTATTAACACTTTTCACTTATTAATTTTCTAACACTATTTCTCTATTTTAATTACATTTCATGTTTGTATCACCCTCTCTATAGCTTCGGCTTCCTAAATACTAATTTATTAACACTATAGTTTTTTACACTGGTATGTCACGCTGTGCTTTCTGGCTCATTCTGGTGTTTTGGGGTGCCACACCCTGCACCTAGATATAGCGCTAGGGACCCCAAATATACAGAGAGGCCTTGATGCGGCTTTGGGGCTTAACCACACATTTGCGCAAATATGTGTAACGAAGATCTCTGAATTCTATTATCATGTGGGATTTATATCTGGTTACTGTTATCCATTCAGTGTGCTGGGGAAACAATTGCTTTTTTTCTTGCTCAGAAATACCCCTTCCTTTCGAGCACCTGAATGATATCACTAAGCTAATTGAGCATTTACCAATCTATGTCTGTTGTGAGAGGCAGAGAGGTTTCTGCATTAGGAGGAGGTGCAGGCCCTGACATGCCACATGGAGCATTATGGGGTTGCTCCAAGGTAAGTAGCTCTTAGCTTAGACATATTTTAGTAAGGAGCCATTATCATGTGACTCCTTGCTGGTTAATATTAGACCCAGATTGGGGTAATGGAGGTGTGAGGTGTGGTGCCTCTGGACTGGCTGAGCTGGATGGCTTTAGTGTGGCATACCTTTACATTCTATTAACACTTTTCACTTATTAATTTTCTAACACTATTTCTCTATTTTAATTACATTTCATGTTTGTATCACCCTCTCTATAGCTTCGGCTTCCTAAATACTAATTTATTAACACTATAGTTTTTTACACTGGTATGTCACGCTGTGCTTTCTGGCTCATTCTGGTGTTTTGGGGTGCCACACCCTGCACCTAGATATAGCGCTAGGGACCCCAAATATACAGAGAGGCCTTGATGCGGCTTTGGGGCTTAACCACACATTTGCGCAAATATGTGTAACGAAGATCTCTGAATTCTATTATCATGTGGGATTTATATCTGGTTACTGTTATCCATTCAGTGTGCTGGGGAAACAATTGCTTTTTTTCTTGCTCAGAAATACCCCTTCCTTTCGAGCACCTGAATGATATCACTAAGCTAATTGAGCATTTACCAATCTATATGTCTGTTGTGAGAGGCAGAGAGGTTTCTGCGTTAGGAGGAGGTGCAGGCCCTGACATGCCACATGGAGCATTATGGGGTTGCTCCAAGGTAAGTAGCTCTTAGCTTAGACATATTTTAGTAAGGAGCCATTATCATGTGACTCCTTGCTGGTTAATATTAGACCCAGATTGGGGTAATGGAGGTGTGAGGTGTGGTGCCTCTGGACTGGCTGAGCTGGATGGCTTTAGTGTGGCATACCTTTACATTCTATTAACACTTTTCACTTATTAATTTTCTAACACTATTTCTCTATTTTAATTACATTTCATGTTTGTATCACCCTCTCTATAGCTTCGGCTTCCTAAATACTAATTTATTAACACTATAGTTTTTTACACTGGTATGTCACGCTGTGCTTTCTGGCTCATTCTGGTGTTTTGGGGTGCCACACCCTGCACCTAGATATAGCGCTAGGGACCCCAAATATACAGAGAGGCCTTGATGCGGCTTTGGGGCTTAACCACACATTTGCGCAAATATGTGTAACGAAGATCTATGAATTCTATTATCATGTGGGATTTATATCTGGTTACTGTTATCCATTCAGTGTGCTGGAGAAACAATTGCTTTTTTTTCTTGCTCAGAAATACCCCTTCCTTTCGAGCACCTGAATGATATCACTAAGCTAATTGAGCATTTACCAATCTATATGAATGTCTGAAATAGGAAAGGCCATGAAATACGATCGAATGCCTTTTCGGCATCGAGAGAAAGTATTATGGATGGGGTTTGTCTGCGATTCAACAATTGTATGAGGTCTATCGCTCTTCTGGTGTTATCCCTAGCCTGGCGACCAGGGATGAATCCCACTTGGTCATAATGTATCAAATTAGGGAGCACACCATTGAGACGGATAGCCAAAATTTTTGCATAGAGTTTGATGTCCAGATTCAATAGGGATATCGGCCTATAGTTATCGCAATTCCGAGGATCCCAGCCCTCTTTATGAATAACTATAACCCTGGCCTCTAGCATATTGCTCGGGAGTGGGGTGCCGTGTAATACAGCATTGAACAGTACTCTGAGGTGGGGGATTAGGATGGAGGCGAATTTTTTATAGTAAGATGTCGTAAAGCCATCAGGGCCTGGCGCTTTAGAAGATTTGAAAGTCTTCAGAGTGGCAGCTATTTCATCGTCTGTGATATCTTTATTCAGCTCCGAGGAGTCGAATTCAGATAGCCGGGGAAGATTAGCTCGTTGTAAGAACTCTGATATCAAAGCATCTGGGGGACCAGGGCCTGAGTCAGCTTGGTTTAAATTATAGAGCTTGTTATAATAGTCCCGGAACACCCTATTTATATCCTCCGGAGCATATGTGACCCCACCCGACTCAGTGTGCACCGCCAGAATGTTATTTCGTGACCTTTGTGCTCTAAGGCGGGATGCCAATATTCTGTCGGCTTTGTCTCCCTTCTCATAGAAGGTCTGATTAAGCTTCTGAAGGTTCCTTGCCGTACGTTCTGATAGGGATAGTGCTATTGCAGATCGCACTTCAAGTAAGGGCTCTAAGTTGGAAGGGGTAGGGGAGAGTTTGTGTTGGCGTTCTAGGGTCTGAAGTTTGGTGGAGAGGGAGAGGAAACTTGCCCCCTGGGACTTTTTAAACCTGGACGCCTGGCTAATCAAGTGACCACGTAAGACGGCCTTATGAGCCTCCCACAGTGTGATAGGTGATGTCTCTGAAAGATCGTTAAGTAAAAAGTATTCAGTTAGGCAACATTTGATCTGATCTGTGACCTCTTGATTATGTAGCAATGAATCGTTCATCCGCCATGAGGTAGGGGGAGGACGGGGGGCAATAGAGTAGAGGTCAGCTGTGATCGGGCAGTGGTCGGACCATATCATAGGAAGTATACTAGTAGAGCTAAGTTTAGCGGACAGATCTCGGCTGAGCAGGATCATGTCTATCCTAGAATAGGACTTGTGTACAGCGGAGAAAAAAGTATAGTCTCTAGTGTGAGGATCAGTTAGCCTGAAAGAATCAAACAGCAACTGGGATTTCAAAATATCTAGTAGGGCCAGAGACGCCGGTGTTGGGCGTTTAGGTGTAGAAGATCGAATAGAGGGAGGGGAGGATCTATCTGTTGAGACATCTAGCACTTCGTTAAAATCACCGGCCACTATAACTTCCCCTCTACAGAATCTTGTCAGATGCATATTTAGCTTCCTAAAAAAACCCCGCCTGATTCTGGTTTGGTGCATAGATATTAACAAGGGTACATAGGATGTCATTTAATTTCCCAATAAGTATGAGCCATCTGCCTGATTTATCCACGACTGTCCACCAATTCAAACGTGAGATGGGATGCTATCAAAATGGAGACCCCCCTCTTCTTGTGTGTAGTATCACACGCATGAAAAGTGGTAGGGTAAGTTTTAGACTTTAGGTCAGGGTGGAGGGATTTCTTAAAATGAGTTTCTTGTAAAAAGACTAAATCGCCTTTAGCTTGTTTAAGGGAGAGGAAGAGCTTGGTACGTTTTTGGGGGCTGTTCAAACCTTTTACATTGTGGGAATAGATCCTAAGAGCCATGACCAGCAAGTTTTCGGAACACCTCATCACCTCTCTCCGGACATCGCAGCCCTGTAATAAACCAAAACAAAAACATTGTAAATATCCATGTCGATCGGCGAACATTTCTACGCATCTGAACAGGGAGAAAAAGAGAAGACAGGAACAGGGGAGACAAGTCCTGGACAGAGGAAGGGAAAGGGGAAGTTTGGAGACCAGAAAGAACTACATCTGGTCTAGTGTGCCGGTCAAGGGACAAGGGAAAGGTGTCACTAAGTGACAACGACCGGACTCGGGTAGAAGACCCGATTAAGGGGACGCGGCCTGGTCTGGCCAGGTACATCGAATGCAATGAACACTTACTGACACATGCCCCGAATCCAGGGACCAATGTCAGGGGGATAAAGGGTTAAACAGCTTTTCCTACGGCCTACTACCGGATAGGACATTTAGTAAAATGACAGTGACTATCTATATCTGAGACAGACATCATAGTTGACGAAGGATAGCCCTATTAAACATCAAACAATAGAAAAAGTTTTCCGTTCCAAAACTGGGGGACGCAATTCCCAGGAAGGGAGCCTCATTCCTATATCTTCTCCGCGTGCGCGACTACGGTAATTGAACTAAAACATCGGTATGCATACAGAAGGCATAATGGGGAATTGGGCCAGCAGTGGGACGGATAGAGAGAAAAAGTACAGCGCAGTAAAATAAACATTTGTTAATGTAACATATTACAGAGCTTTAGATAATAATGGAACATGCAGTGCATCAGGTGGGCGGGCCAGCCGAGGCAGATTTCCGCACAGAAGGTGCTCGCGACCAGTCTCGGTTCAAAGAACGTCTCGGAGTGGCAGCCGACTCTACGGGAGAGGCCTCGTGTGTCCTCCGTGGAGACTCAGACATGGTCGGAGGAGGGGAAAGGCCCAGGTCACGCAGGAGTCCCTCAGCTTCTGCCATATCCCTGGCCGAGTGAAGGCGATTGTGATGCCACACAAGTATGCGAAAAGGGAAGCCCCATCTGTAACGTATACCACTGTCCCGGAGAGCCGAGGTGATGGGTCGGAATTCTTTCCTTTTAAGCAGGGTGCTAGGTGCAATATCTTGGAATATCTGGAGCGATTGACCCATAAATTCCAGCTTAGTGAGCTTCCTAGCTTCCCTGAGCAGGTCCTCCTTAGCTGAATAGTAATGGCATCGCAGTATAACATCTCTAGGTTGAGCCGAGTCTTGTGTACGAGGGCGGAGAGCTCTGTGGGCCCTGTCTAGTAAGAGTTGTTCTTCCGGAGTTGAGGGCGACAGGTATACAAACAGTTTCTTAAGATAGCCGTGTAGGGACGTCATATCGACATCCTCTGGGACTCCGCGGATGCGCAGATTATTTCGTCGCGCCCTATTATCCTGGTCTTCTTGTCGTTCTTGGAGTAGTTGCATTTCCTGTTTGAGATTGTGAATGTCATCTACCTCCCCCTGCTGGAAGCCAACCACTTCATCTATTTTAGACTCTAAGTGGTCTGTTCTGTCTCCAAGGTCGGTGACGTCCGCCTTAAGAGAGGCTATGGCCGTATGCACTTCCGCCTGCACCGCCTGTACTGATATCCTCGTCTCCTGAATTTCACGGAAGAGTTTTTGCAGATCTCTCCGGGTTAATGGGGAGTGATCCGAGTCATCCGAATCTGATGCATCGAGCGGCGGAGGGGCTCCCTGCCCTGAAGACTTGGCATTTGAGTAGGCATATTTTTTTAAGCTTTGGCTTAAATCCGCCCCGTGCTGCTTTTTGCCTCCTTTGGGCATGATGGAACGTGCGAGTAAGACAGCTGGTAATAATTACTGCGTTACAGAGTTAGAAAAGTCTCGGTAGTAGGGATCGTATAATGTATAGATTATAACATAGTATGTCCCAGGACTCAGGGCAGATCTCTGTGGATTACATCATTGGAGAAGGTGATACTTCCAGACGGCTGGAGTGCAGCAATAAAATCGCCAGTAGATGGAGCTCCACTTAATTATCATATATGAAGCAAGTTGTAGCAGAGAAAGAAAAATTGTAGTAGTGGCTGCAAAAGTACCAAAGGGGGATCCCCATCAACTCCGTAGTGCAGCGCGGTCAAAACTCCGTTGGTAATGAGTTTGCAGGAGGGGTCCTATTGGAACAGGGATAAGGGTTTATATGCTGGGGGATGGAGAACTTCTGTAATCTCCACCACTCCCCTCCTAGTGCACCCCAAGAGGCAGCAGGTTGAGGGCACTAGCCACTAATCAAGTGAGGGTCAGAGGCCCTCACTGCAGCCTCCAGTTATCAAAAAAGGGCAGGGACTCCTGTTTGCCCTTATCCAAGATGGCCGCCAGCTTATGGAGAGGAGTTAACTTGCAGGTCCCAGCTCCCCACAGGCACCACGGGTGGTTGGCACACAAAGATTCGCTGTGCCCCGGTCCACGTCGCAGGGGGGATCACCTCCCGGCCAGCCGCGGAGGTGTCCGTCCCTATCTCCGGCTCGCGGGAGCGCGCAGCGGGAGCCGCCGCCACCACCGCTTCTCACTTGGCGGACGGAGCAGGCCCCGGGCCGGGCGGCGAGATCGGAGCCCAGTCACCTTCCCCTCCAGGTGGACACCAAGCAGGCGACCAGCTCGGCGGGGCCACACACCGGTGGGAGCCAGGAGGGGCAGCTGCGGCCGTGCTTCCAGCGGCGGGGATCCCTCGGCGCCGGTCGGAATGTAAATTGAGTCCCCGGCTTCTGAAGGGCGTGCAGGCCCCAACCTGCAAGGAGGCAGGAGGCCTCCTCCGGCTCCGGGACCACACTCGCCAGGTACAGGGGGGATAGGGGCAAGAAATTAGGGGCAGATAGAGCCCCAAAAGCTGAGTAGCAGGGTCAGAGAGTCTACTTTAGGAGCCTGATTGTAGGAGCTCCTCACATGCACTTCTACTCTGCTTGCCTGCCAGGCCACGCCCCCCCTGACTCGACAATTTAATGATTTGTCCATTAAAATGCACACCTCGCAGGCCGCTGGCGGAGCTCCCGCTGCAGCAGTACCTTCAGGGGTTAAGGAGCCGAAAGTAAATCTCCCGGATCGTTTTTCTGGAGATCGCTCGCAGTTCTTTTGTTTCAAGGAGAGCTGCAAGCTATATTTCCAGCTTAGGCCTCAGTCTTCTGGGTCGGAGATTCAGCGGGTGGGCATAGTGATTTCCTTGCTACAAGGAGACCCACAGGTCTGGGCATATGGGTTGCAGCCTGACTGTCCATCGCTTAAAAGTGTTGATGCTTTTTTTACGGCACTGGGCATGTTGTATGATGACCCTGACAAGACGGCCTCAGCCGAGGCTCAGATTTCGATCCTTAAGCAAGGGCGAAGGCCAGTTGAGGTTTATTGTACGGAGTTTCGGAGGTTGGCCCATGATACCCAGTGGAATGACCCAGCCCTGAGACACCAGTACTGAAGAGGTCTTTCTAACCAGTTAAAAGACCAACTGGTACAATATCCCTTGCCTGATAGCTTGGATCAGCTCATGCAGTTATCCATTCGGGTGGATAGACGGCTGAGAGAGCGCAGGCTTGAAAGGGAGACCGAGGTTTCCTTCTTTCCCAAGGGAACCTCAGACTCTGAGGAATTTTTGGAGGAGCCTATGCAGATTGGGGCTACCCGCCTCTCCTCGCGTGAGAAGACGCGGAGGAGACAGCAGGGGTTATGTTTGTACTGTGGGAATAAAGGTCATGTGGTAGTATCATGCCCAGAAAAGCCGGAAAACTTCAGAGCCTGAGGGTGATGGGAAATATCCTGTCAGGTCAGAAGTCGGAATTTCCCAAGAAGACTTTTATCATTCCGGTGACCTTGAAGATCCTCGGTCAAACTGTCAAGACTGAGGCCTTTGTGGACAGTGGGGCCGACGGGGTTTTTATGTACCGCCAATTCGCCTGAAACACTCTGTTCCCTTAGTACCCTTGGCATCGGAAATTGAGATTTGTGGGTTAAACGGGGAACCATTATCCCAGGGTAAAATTACCTCTTGCACTAGCCAGATTTCTTTGTTTATTGGAGCCACACACTCTGAAAAATTGTCCTTTTATGTGACTGTCTGTACTTTTGCCCCATTGGTGTTGGGGTTACCCTGGTTAAGGGCCCACAATCCTCAATTTGACTGGGTCTCTGGGGAGATTCTTAGTTGGGGTACTGATTGTTTCAGGAGTTGCTTGAGCCTTCCAGTCAGGCTTTCGCAGCTAAGTTTGCCAGGATTGCCAGGATGTTATGCAGATTTTGCGGACGTGTTCTCCAAAAGAGTTGCAGAGGTACTACCTCACCATCGCCCCTATGACTGTGCCATTGATTTGTTGCCGAATGCTAAGCTTCCCAAGAGCAGGTTGTACTCCCTGTCACGTCCTGAGACTCAGGCTATGGCAGAGTACATTCAGGAGAACTTGGCTAAGGGATTTATCAGACCTTCACAGTCTCCAGTTGGGTCGGGGTTCTTCTTCGTGGGTAAAAAGGACGGTTCGTTGCGACCCTGCATCGACTTCAGGGAATTGAACCGTATCACGATTAAAAACTCATACCCACTGCCTCTCATTTCGGTCTTGTTTGACCAGCTTCGTACTGCCACCATTTTTTCTAAGATTGACCTACGCGGTGCGTACAATCTAATCCGAATAAGAGAGGGGGATGAATGGAAGACTGCCTTTAATACCCACTCAGGGCATTATGAGTATTTGGTGATGCCTTTTGGGCTCTGTAATGCCCCGGCAGTCTTCCAGGACTTCATGAACGATGTGCTCAGGGAATATTTGGATAGATTCTTAGTTGTATACTTAGATGACATCCTAATCTTCTCCCATTCCCTGGAGGAACATCGGAAGCATGTACGCTTAGTCCTCCAGAAACTCAGAGACCACCGGCTTGGGGCGAAGCTGGAGAAGTGCGAATTTGAAGTTCAGCAAATCGCATTTCTAGGATATATTATCTCCCCAGAAGGTTTCCAAATGGAGGGTTCCAAGGTACAGGCAGTCCTGGATTGGGTGCAGCCCACTAGTTTGAAGGCGCTTCAGCGTTTTCTGGGCTTTGCGAATTTTTATAGACGATTTATCGCTGGATTTTCGTCTATAGTGGTGCCCTTGGTGGCACTCACTAAGAAAGGGGCGGATGTTGCTCACTGGTCTTGTGAGGCCAAAGTGGCTTTTGCCCGTCTCAAAAGGGCATTTGTCTCGGCCAAGGGGCTGCGACACCCAGATCCAGAGCGTCCTTTTGTGGTGGAGGTGGATGCCTCTGAGATGGGTATTGGGGCAGTGCTCTCTCAGATGGGGGTGTCTGATAATCGCCTTCATCCCTGTGCTTACTTTTCCCGTAAATTTTCGCCTGCCGAGATGAATTATGACGTGGGTAACTGGGAATTGTTGGCTATTAAGGATGCACTCGAGGAGTGGAGACACTGGGTTGAGGGGGCTAAGTTTGTGGTCTCAGTTCTCACCGACCATAAGAATTTGGCATATTTAGAGTCAGCGAAGCGCCTCAATGCCAGGCAGGCATGATGGGCTTTGTTTTTTTCTCGCTTTAATTTTTTGATAACATATCGCCCTGGGTCAAAAAACATCAAGGCTGATGCGCTCTCGCGGAGTTTTGCTCCAATCCAGGAGACCACCGAGGAGCCATTGCCCATTGTGTCCCCATCATGTATTAAAGTGGGCATTACCCAGGACCTCTTGTCATTAGTCCTTAGAGCACAGGAGCAGGCTCCTCCAGACCTTCCGGTAGGTCTTTTGTTTGTGCCTCCTAGGTTAAGACAGCGAGTGTTCCTGGAATTCCATGCCAAGAAGTCGGCAGGTCACCCGGGTATTGCCAGAACTCGGGAGTTGCTATCTAGGGCGGTGTGGTGGCCCTCGGTGGCTAGGGATGTGGATCAGTGGGTTCGGGCATGTGACATCTGTGCCCGAAATAAGACTCCTAGAGGGGTTCCTGTTGGCCGATTACATCCACTCTCTATTCCATCTAAGCCATGGACCCACATTTCAATGGATTTTGTGGTGGACTTGCCCAAATCCTCGGGGATGACAGCCATCTGGGTTGTCGTTGACAGGTTTTCGAAGATGGCGCACTTCGTTCCATTGGTTGGGCTGCCATCGGCCAGACGCCTGTCTGAATTATTTATGCTGCATGTTGTGCGCCTCCACGGGTTGCCACTTGATGTGGTCTCTGACCGCGGATCCCAGTTTGTGGCCAAATTCTGGAGGGCATTTTGTTCCGATCTCCAGATTTCTGTCAGCTTGTCGTCAGGCTACCATCCGCAGTCTAATGGGCAGACTGAAAGGGTAAACCAGTCCTTGGAGCAGTTCCTCAGGTGTTATGTCTCCAAGTGTCAGACTGACTGGGTGGCTCATCTGTCCATGGCAGAGTTTGCCTATAACAACGCGGCTCACTCTGCTACAGGGATCTCTCCTTTGTGTGTATGGGCATCATCCTAAGGCCAATTCTTTTGACCCCCTGGACTCCACGCCTGGTGGTTCCTCTGTGGTTTCGGTCCTTAGAAGTATTTGGCGGAAAGTGAAGAAAGCCCTTGTGTCTGTGTCATTAGTGACCAAAAGGGTTTTTGATAAGCGGAAAAGACCCTGCAGCTTCAAATTAAGAGACTTCGTCTGGTTGTCTACCAAGAATTTGAAGTTGAGACAGCCATCTCATAAGTTAGGCCCCCGGTTCATCGGTCCTTATAAGATCACTAGGGTTATCAATCCGGTGTCATTTCAGTTAGATCTACCCCGTTCTTTGGTTATCAATAAAACATTTCATTGTTCCCTTTTAAAACGGGCGATTAGTAATCCTTCTTCCAGTGGAAGACCTTCTCCTCTTCTGATACGGGGTCAGAGGGAGTTTGTGGTTGAAAGGGTTCTTGACTCCAAGATGGTTCGGGGTCGGCTGTCATTTTTGGTGCACTGGAAGGGGTATGGCCCGGAGGAGCGGTCGTGGGTGCGCAGTTGTGATCTTCATGCCCCCAGACTGTTACGCTCTTTCTACTCGCAGTTCCCCGATAAACCCGGTGGTAGGGGTTCTTTGACCCCTCGTCAGAGGGGGGGTACTGTTAGGGTCTCCTGCTCTGTGCTGCCACGTGATCATGGCAACCGGGAGACAAGTGCTAGCGGAGTAACCTGAGCGTAGCTGATACTCCGGTTCGGGTCTTTTGCTGTGCAGTGGTTACAGGCTCTGTGCACGGCAGGGGATCCGGTGCTGGTTTTTGTGCTCACAGTCTGTGAGGTCTGAGTGGGGCGTGGACAGCACCTGCTATATAAACCCTCTTCTCAGGTTAGGCAGATGCTGCTGAATCTTTGTTGGTTAGTCAGTTCCTGAAAGCTAGCTAGTACTGTGTAAACTTTGTATTTGTTTGTTGCTTACTGCAAATAGGCCTTGGAATTTGGTATTACACTCTGCCAATCCAGACCTAGCAGTAAGACTGGAGTCAGTCGTTTAACCTGCTGGGGTTCTTTTGCTACTCTGTGAACCTAGCAAGTTTGCGGCTGTATTCTCAGACTTGCCTGCCAAAATCCTTTCTCACTGTGCAAGGTGTTCAGGTGTCAGTTTAGTGGCAGTAAGCTGAACCAGTGCACTGCAAGTGAGGACTAGGATTGTGGAGACTCTCCTTGTGTCTATTATTCCATCTCTGACCAAGGAGTTTACTGCCACACCCGTTGGTAACCCTTTAGGGTTTTGCTGTTGCCCTTAGCAACAGCATTTCGGGTTCTCTACGTATTAAATCACTACATCTCGCTTCTTTCCATCTGAGCATTCCTAATACTAGGGAGACACCCAGTTTCTTGGCCTTTGGGCTTCTCTGTTCACTTTGTGTTTATTTTGTTACCCTATCACCTTCTGTGTATGTAATGTCATATTCCCCAGTCTGTCTGTGAGTTCATTTGTTTTGCATCCCTCACCGTTCAGACACCAGTACATTTCTGCTGGCACTGGTGTGCATAACAAGTTTGTACTCTCATGGAAAAGCCACAAAGACATATCATAAATCTAATATATATATTGTATAAATGCCACACTGTCTGCTTTTTCTTCTAAATAGCATGAAGATCAGTCACACATAAATTAAAACTCCCAGAGACTAAAATACAATGGCCTTATTTACACTAAGCTTTGAAATTCTATGAAGAAGGTAAACACCTTTGTTTACTAGGATAGCCGAGTTTCTATTTTAAACAATGAGTACTGGATTGTCATTGTCTCACCTGAAGGCAAAAACAAACGAAGAGACAATACCCAGGAACCGACGCTGTTAGAAAATCAATTAACAATAGCTAACCAAAACACAAGACCAGACAGTTAGAAATCTAAGATATTAACTTTCATAGTCAAAACTCATGGAGATGTTTATGTTTGTGTATATATATTTATATATATATATATAATTCCTAACAAATTGTAATAGCAGGAGTATGTGTGTGTGTGTGTGTGTGTGTGTGTGTGTGTGTGTGTGTGTGTGTGTGTATATATATATATATATATATATATGTATATGGATATATGTGGATATATGTATATCTTGAGGATTGAAATAGATAATCATATCATGTGTGGGATCATATTGTTCAGAGTCACGTAAACATTAATCTGGTGGGAATAAGAACATTATTATATATTACCTCATTAAGTTATTAATAATACCAGATTTATGTATGATTAATGTGATGGGTTTAACTGGTCCTGGGGCGGGAACTCAGATGTAAACAACAGAAACCACATCTCAAGTCCTAGCCATTGCCCACTTCTTGAGCTGACCAATAGTCCCCGGTGCACAGGATATGTCCCACCCCCGAACCAATGGAAGAAGAGCACACAGTGTCTATTGTATTATGTTTTGATCTACTGAATAAAGAGCGAGCTGCAGGCCAGGTCACTATCAGCAGACTCTTAATGCTATCTACCCGATGAGCGGAGGACTGGACCAGGTTGCGCAAGCGAATATTCTCACGTATGTACATTGACTGTAGCCATTTTACTCTGTTGTATATTGTAGTGTATACATTGTATTGTTATCCCCTTTCAGATATATACGCTGAGGTTTCGGAGCCCAGTGTTTAACTACAAATCGGTGTTGTGTCCTCTTTTCCCTGCTAGGGGTTAAAGCGTATTATATTACCTAACTGTATAAGGTTTAAGAGTGTATTTATAAGGTGTGTACGCACTGCGGGTACTTTATACCGTCAGCGCTGCATAAGGTTTAAGGTGTAACATCATTGCAGTGCTTTGCTGCATAAGGTTTAGAGTGTAACAATATCATTGCATTGCATTACGAATAAGGTTTAAAATAGCGTACAAAGTACGTAGCGTGGGTATCAAGTGAAGCGGCCGCAGCGGCTCCATTATAAAAGTGTATTTAAAGGTATAGCTTTATGGTTTAAGATAATATTGACATTATCAATTGGGGACATCGTCCGGTTTTTCCTCATACCCGCAGCCTAGCAGGTTAAAGCAGACTTTATCTATCAGCAAAGGGCAGACAGGTATCCCACGTAAGCCTTCTCCTGGTTGGTGGATACACTGGTAAACCCTATCTCATTGCTGATAAGATGGCGTCTGCTCTGCATGGTTTGTAGGGATGCTGGTGGGATCCGTAAGGTAAATTCGCAAAGCTATTTTAAAAGTCTGTGAATTTCTGTTTGGTGCCAAATGCGCAAACAACACAAGCATACACCTGTACTTTGTACTTTGTATACCTGCTCGCATTGTTGCCATAAGTAGTGATTATTAGATTCATTTTGACCTGTGCTGAGAAATTTGTTGCTATTTAGTTAAAACATAGACTAAATATTAAGGAAGTAAACTTAAAACACAAGTACAGTCTGGCCTAGTTAAACAGGTTTATACAGAAAGAAACTGTGTTGTGTTAAGTAAACGATTATAGGTAATATCGCTTACATTTATAGAAGTGTGGGATTTGTACTATTGCGGACGTACGGTTTTTGTACACGTGTCTCGGACAAAGTACGGGACTGTGTACGCAACGTAAAGACATACGCATGGTCGCGTGTTTACGCAACGTGCGTAAGGGTACGACCGCTAAGTACAGATTACACAATAGCAGTGTTTAGTTTAGGGGCGGAACAGTAGCCACGCTACAATAGCACAAATTGCTCGGTTTCCAAAATTTAGTTTAAATAAAACCTTTTCTACTGTATTACATCTGGGGAAAGCTATCAGTTAACAGGAAAGGATATTTTTCTGATCAGAAAACTATAGAGTGTTAGTGTGGGCTGAAAAAGGTGTGAATGTATTGAACCCCGCTTGGTGAACTCTGTGAACTCGGTGAACTTGGTGAGCACGGTCTAGGTGAATACGTGCAACGGAGTGTGATAAAGCTTTTTAAAGGTGTTTTTTTTCTTGGTATTACACTCCGGCTGTTTTGGAGCACAGTGTGAAGACTCCAGTGATCCTACAACTTATAGATAGCAAGTGCCTATAAGCGGTACGATTGGACCACATGGTTGTGTGACCAATACGTGGCGCAACGTGATACAAAGTTTTGCATATTTGTGCGCAAATCTCGTCATCATACGCGTTGTGTAGAGCACATGCAAGCGTGATTTGCGTAAAAAATTGTCTTTTAGACAGATATTCACTGGGTACGGTAAGTTACTCCTAAAGGCCCAGGGGATATAGGCCGAAGTAGGGCCTGCATTGGCTACACGTGTCTGCTAAAAAGGGCGGATCCGTGGTACTCGGAGCAGAAGAAGTTAGTGGAAGAACTTTAAGGACTTCCACCGTTAGACTACTGTGTTTGGAGCATTTTAGGAAGTTTTCCCGTGTTAAAAGGGTCCACTATGGGAGCCAAGTGCACAACACAGGGACGTTCCTCAGTCAGGGTTCAGACAGCAGAATTGAGACCCAGGGGGTCAGCTCGGTTGGTAATGTGGGGGAAGTATGGTCCCCACACTGAGACCTTTTGTGATGAATGGACACGAATGATTGTGGGGGATAAAGCATCATTTCCTGGGATAGGTAGTTTTGATCCAGAGGTATTGCAGAATTTAAGGAGTAGGATATGTCTAATAAAATCCAGAAAACAAAGGATTAGACATGCAGATTGTTTAAATTTATGGCATCAAGAGGGCGATATGCAGAGGGAACTAGCTCACGCAGCAGGTTCCAAACCTAGCAGGAAAATAATGGCAACCGCACCACCACCACCGTATATTGTAGGGGAGAAAGTGGCTACAGACAATGGCATACTGGTATCTGATAAGAGTATAGTTGATAAATGTACTAATGCTAACCCGTGCAAGTTGTATCCCATTTTAAACTTTCCTCAGGACTGCGAGCAAGAAGATGAGCCCAGCGCGATATCGGCACTCTCTCTAGCAGCCACCATACAGAACACTCAGGTGGGCACGGCCAGGGCCGGATCTTGCCCTTGTGGCGCCCCGGGCAAAAATGGGGGCGTGGCTTCATATGGGGGCGTGGTCAGTTACGCCCCCATTTGTGCCCCCTGTAGCGCAGCTGGAAAATAAAATAAAATAAATAAAAGTATACTTACAATCCCCGCTCCTGATTCCAGACCTCCTCCTCCGCCGGCGCCGCTCTTCTCCTGGACTCGGATGGTTGTGTCTGTCCTCGGATCTATGGGAGAGACGTCATTACGTCTCTCCCATAGCACAGCATAGACACTAGAGGTCAATTATGACCCCTAGTGTCTCTGCCACTATGCTGTGCGGTGCGCGATGACGTCATCGCGCACCGCACAACAAAGGTCCTCTCCATGAAGGGAAACTAGATGCTTCGTCTAGTTTCCCTTCATGGAGAGGACCTTTGCCGTGCGGTGCGCGATGACGTCATCGCGCACCGCACAGCACAGTCCTCTCCATCAAAGCGGGGGACCAGCGGCGGGCACAGCGGGGGGCACTGCAGAGGGCACAGTGGTGGATCTTGCCATGGTGCGGCGCCCTCCGGAAGGCGGCGCCCCGGGCAAAAGTACTGCTTGCCCGTGGCAAGATCCGGTACTGGGCACGGCCCAACCAGTAAGATCAGTAGTAAAGGCCCCTAGCGGAGGGATAGGTGAGGTCGTGTCCACAGGTAAGTACGGTACCATACATTATGCAGAGACAATAGCACCTCAGATTGTGGAGTCAACTCAAAATGATGTAATTGAATTAAATCCTGTCAGGGTGATCGCACGCCCCAATGGGAAGACTGACGCTCAGGGAATCACTCCCATCAGGAACATTGCTATGCATTGTCCCTGGTCCCGGACCGAATTGAGGACAATTATGTCTGAATTTCCCTATCCCAGAAAGGATCTAGTCGCATGCCAGAGGTTTATTAAAGAATTAGTTAACGCCACCGAACCCACAAACAAAGATTGGCGAACAGTGCTACGAGTATGTTTACCTTCAAATATTGACCCAGCGAAATTCATTACTGATTGTAAATTAGACGCAGAAGTACCTCTCACTGAAGAGTACACTCAGGAGAATGTACGACAAATCAATCTGCAATTAGGAGAATATTTCCCAACTGTTGTCAAATGGAATAAAATCTTTTCCATAAGACAAAAAAAAGGTGAAACGGCATCTGAATATTTCCATCGAGCACTGCAGGAAATGGCTAGATACACTGGGATCGAGGACATTAAGGAAAATGTACATCACAGGGAGGTTGCTGTGTCAGTATTAATGGACGGGTTGAAGGAGGCACTGAGAACAAGGGTACAGACCTCTCTACCAAACTGGAGAGGTATCTCGGTGGCTGCATTGAGAGAGTCCGCTGTCGAGCATGATAGGAACATCATTAAGCACAGGGAGGTACAGGGGGAAAGGCTGATGACAGTAAGTATACAGGCTCTTACAGCAAAGCCCCATCAGCCAAAACCCCAGGCCCCTGACTCATGGAGAAAGCCAAGAGTTTGTTATCTGTGTAAAAGGGAAGGGCAATATGCCAGCAATTGTAACAGCACACAAAAATTCAGACCCCCTAGACAAGAACACGAGCAAAGTTATGATACACGTAATTGGGATCAGGGATCACATAGGAAAAATTATGAGCCACACGCAGGGGAAACGAGGTATCCACCTAGGAGGGACTGGCAGGCCTCCGAAAATTCTCAGTTACCCCCCTCACATATTGTAGCTGCCAGCGCGCTGTGGGAGGGTCACAATATACAATAGGGGTTGGGCCACACCTGTAGTCTGCAGCCAGTGAAGTTTATTGCTTGCCTTGGTAGTGAACCTGAGGTCACAGTTGATGTAGCTGGTAGATCATTCCTTGTAGATACAGGGGCGGCCAGGTAAACTCTGTGATTTGTCTTCAAAGTTTCCTCTTCATTTTTTATGTTCACTGACAGGATTATAGTTCAAACGCCACATGCCTATTCGGTCTTTCAGAGCTCTGCCTAAATCCAGTATATCTCACCAGCATAGGGACACCAGTATCAGTGTGCCTGGTCATGCACAAAGGGTGGAGAATGGGAATACTGGTGAAGGTAGACTGTGCATAGATACCGATATACACGATGGTGTGACAGCCTGATGGTGAACGCAAATCTGACAAATTTTCTTTTTATTTCCCCTCTCTTCTCACTTCCCAAAGATCACACAACTGATAATACACAACAGTTAAACAGATTTATGTGTCCTACAGAAAGGTCGCTGACCCGGAGAGAACATCGTATCACTGGAGTGTCTGTTCCAGGAAGGCTGAGAGGCAGTACGGTTGAGACGGCACCTGAGCGCGGAGAACAACAAGACCAGGAGGCGGTTGTCGCACCAGTTTTTCTTTTTTTTTTAATTATTTTCTCCATCTCCCACTACCCTCCTTCTCTCCTTCCCTTTTCCTCCCCCTTCTTGTTTCCTTTCTCTCCCTTTAACAAGACGGACTTACCCCAAGAGACTGCATTCCGGGTTTTCCTGTTAACCCTGTTGTTGACCAGAACAGTCTGTTTCGGTGAGAGTACCAGAGAGGTCGAGAAAGGATCTGGAATGGGTTCTGATGGCGAGGATGGATTTGTAGACTCTCAAGAGCAACACATCACTCGAGCAAAGGCGAGTATCAGAAACGATCTGGTAGTCAGGGAGCTCGGAGGCACTGTGAAGGGTTATTGGCTGAGGAAAATTGTATTTGTAAGAATTGTGAGAACATAGTCGAGGATGGGTGCATCCAGAGATGTCAGTCCAGCCTTAATATCAACATGGACCGTCATCCATTGAGTGATTACCACTCACTAGTGGGTAAGGTTTTAAACCAGACAGAATGCTGGGTGTGCTCACAAGTACCTCAAGGTCAGAGCAAGTCAGGATTAGTACCGTACCCTTTAGCAATAGATGAGGTACTCGAATTACGGGGTGGGAGACCGGTGGACAAGAAATTCAATATTTCTAGGCCCCCTAGTCTGAAGCTCCACCAGTATCATGTAGATAGATCCTTATTATGTTTCAATATTTCCAATTACCGAAAGCCGGGAAATTGGGAGGTGACATGGAATAACCAGACCATGGCCTTTTCGCACAGAGCTGATAAGATACCCATAAACTCTGAACTTGTACGCCAAATAGCCAACAGTGGAAGGTATTTTCGGTATAGGTATACTCGAGGAAGCAAGACCATGTGGGTTGGAGAAGTATCACCAGGGTACTGTGCTCATATCATACAGCCTGATACTTGTACTGAACAGATGAGAGAACTAGGGATTGGGTTTTTCACTTGGAAAGTTTGCAATATGGTAATGTCATATTCTGTCCCATATGTTCTCCCCGATGATGCCTATTTCATATGTGAGAGGAAGGCGTATAAGTGGCTTGCCCCAAATTCAGAGGGATTGTGTTACGTTGGGAGAGTGTTGCCAGAGGTCATGACCATAACCCATGATAAGATGAAAGATGTTCACCGCAGTGCTCAGGCTCCTTATACTCATACTCACTATGAACACATCGTTAAGAGGCACCTCATGCAAAGAACAGAGCACGTAGCCTCTGATTTGATTCACGAATCCACCGGGATTCAATTCCTTCTCGCATTAGACATCACCCGTACTGCCAGAGGAATAATAAATTATAAGTATATCCATGCGCTAGCGAACTTGATAGATAATATCACTGAGATGTATGATGACACCTTCAGGTATACAGGAAGGGAGTTACAAGCTTACAAGACGGAACTGATCCAGCATAGGATGGTTCTCAATTATATCACAGCCGTGACGGGTGGGTACTGTGTCACTTTGGCAACTCAATATGGTGTGAAGTGCTGCACGTATATTACTAACAGCACTGATGACCCAACCGAGATCATCGATCAAAAGATGACGATATCTTGCAGTTGAAGTGGGAGTTCCGGAGGAGACACAACCTTACCCTGACTGCTGTGAGTAATGAACTGACCGGCTGGGTCTCATGGTTGAACCCACGCAATTGGTTCTCAGGTTTGGGAGAGTGGGCTCAAAATGTTATTATGAGTATAGGGAAGTTTCTCCTTTGTATCCTGGGAGTCATCATAATTATTGGCTTGATATTTAGGTGTGTTCGAATTCTAACGCGGCGCAAGCACGGCACAAAATTGATGAGTCTAAGGAGCGGGGGCGCTGTTACAGCAGCAGATTTAATTTACGACCCATCCATAGAAACAATGTTATGATAAGGATTGCAAATGAATTCCATGGCCTGTTTCTTTCACCCGTTTTTCCTTTGTCTCCCCCTCTGCCCAGATACACCGATCCGGAAAAGACATCGACCATACCCAAGAATGTTTATGAAAATGTTATGTGAATGTATTTTAGATATGTGTCTTATCTTCATCTCTACAACCTTCAGTTAATGACACACATAGTCGACAGGTGACATCCATATATATTAGCACTCACATATGTTCCCCCTCCATGTATCATCAACTAAATGTGCACCCCATTTGTTGGAACAAGAAGCCGAAAAGAGCTCTGTAGTGTTTGTTGGCCCACTTACAGACCCTTAATACAGGATAAGAAGGATTTAATGTATACTTCGCAATACCTCAAAGCTTATTTAGAACATATACGGCACGATGATACATGCCCCTCAGACACGGATTCATACATACATGCTTTTTATTATCCCACTAGGTCATACATTTCCTACCTACCCCTCTCTCCCGACTATCCAAACTTTTTGTAGATATTGTGTAGATATTTTTCTCTTTATTGATTAGTTAGTGGCAGTTATTGATCACTGCCAAAGGGTGGACTGTTGAAGTCAGAAAATATTACAAAACACACATTACATACAAACACCACATAGGTGGCCTCCGTGTGCATGCGTGTTCGGCTGTGCATGCACATATTCGCAAATTGTGTATGGTCGCTCCCGCGGTCCTGTGCGGTTTGAGCGTGGTATGAGTAATTACAGTGGAGTTTGTACTCTCATGGAAAAGCCACAAAGACATATCATAAATCTAATATATATATTGTAGAAATCCCACACTGTCTGCTCTTTCTTCTAAATAGCATGAAGATCAGTCACACATAAATTAAAACTCCCAGAGACTAAAATACAATGGCCTTATTTACACTAAGCTTTGAAATTCTATGAAGAAGGCAAACACCTTTGTTTACTAGGATAGCCTAGTTTCTATTTTAAACAATGAGTACTGGATTGTCATTGTCTCACCTGAAGGCAAAAACAAATGAAGAGACAATACCCAGGAACCGACGCTGTTAGAAAATCAATTAACAATAGCTAACCAAAACACAAAACCAGACAGTTAGAAATCTAAGATATTAACATTCATAGTCAAAACTCATGGAGATGTATGTGTTTGTGTGTGTGTATATATATATATATATATATATATATATAGATAGATAGATAGATAGATAGATACACAAATCCGGCACTCTGAGGACAGTGTTACCTCCTAACAACTTGCTGGTGTGCCATCCAAGAGAGAATTTCCCATAAATATCGAACAGCATAGGCGGCACTCCCAGACTGGTAAAGGTGAAATAAAACTTTATAGCAACGTTTCGGGGGGTCTCACCCCATCATCAGGCTAACATTTAAACATACAAGTGAAAAGATTTATACTCATCGGTCTTCTGTGCTCCCGCCCGTCACCGGCAGCCGCCGCAGGCTCCGTCACTGCACTTCCGGCCCCAGACCGCTGACGTCAGCGGAAGCTACGGACAGACGCGACTAGCGCCGGGAGGGGCTGAGAAAAAGCAACAGAGCACCGATAAGTTACCATGACAACATGTAAACAAAACAGTGAAACAGCCAAAAATCAGATGCGGGGAAGCAAACAAACCCCCACAATAAAAAAACATGCAAAACAACAAATACTTGTGACATGTGTGTGGTAACTACCTCATTATAGTACAAATTACCTGACAGCACGCAGACATATATGGCCTATGCAAGACTTTGTTCAAAAAAGTTTACATCTACATACTTATAACCATGCCTAATGCATATGGTCATATCTGACTAGCAGCTTGATTTAAGAATAAATTTCTATGGGGTAACTATGTATGTATAATTGTTTATATATGTTTGGAAGGAGAGCCTAAAATATTATATTAGAAAACTACTGCTTGAGTCTTATATATAAGAGCATTAAATGCCAAAACCTATACACAATGGCCAACTCCCAAACATATCTCCCAAAGTGTAATTTACTCATATGGGAGAAATATACATTAGCCCCCAAACATACAACACCTACCAGGGTTTAAAATTTATAAATCACAAAAAAGCAGAAAGGCTTAGGGACTCATTAAGCCCCCTAGGGCTCACGGTGTCCAAAGCATGGATCCACCGTGCCTCCAATTGAAGAAGTTTCTTAGCTCGATCTCCCCTCCTTAGGGAGTCCGGCACCTGTGCAATCATCCTATATCTCAAAGCCGACATGCCATGCCTAGCATGTGCAAAGTGCCTTGCCACGGCTTGGTCACTGGTGCCTGCCACTAGTGCCGCCCTAATGGCAGCACGATGCTGGGCAATTCTTTCTTTAAATTGCCTCTCTGTCTTTCCCACGTAATGGAGACCACATGGGCAAGACAACAGATAAACTACAAACCTGGATGAGCATGTTAAAACAGACTTGATGGTAAATTGTTTACCCGAATACGGGTGACTGAATTTATTACCTGTAATGAGTGCACTGCACGTAGTGCACCCTGTGCATTTATAACACCCACCCTTTCTCGACAAAAAATGTTGCTTGGGGGGCCCCATCCCTGTGATATCTGTACGTACTACCAGATCTTTTACATTAGGTCCCCTAGTAAAACTGGGGAGCAGCCGGGTGTCTTTAAGAGATGGTAATTCAGGGTCCGAACTAATAATAGGCCAAAGTTGTTTGGCCCTTTTACCTATAAATTTGCTTTTGGTCGTATATCTATTAACCCACGGGACCCTCTGCATAGAATTCAATTCAGGTAATTTCTCTTTAATTAGATCCTGTCGATCAAGTGACAATGCCTTACTCTTTCTCCCATATGAGTAAATTACACTTTGGGAGATATGTTTGGGAGTTGGCCATTGTGTATAGGTTTTGGCATTTAATGCTCTTATATATAAGACTCAAGCAGTAGTTTTCTAATATAATATTTTAGGCTCTCCTTCCAAACATATATAAACAATTATACATACATAGTTACCCCATAAAAATGTATTCTTAAATCAAGCTGCTAGTCAGATATGACCATATGCATTAGGCATGGTTATAAGTATGTAGATGTAAACTTTTTTGAACAAAGTCTTGCATAGGCCATATATGTCTGCGTGCTGTCAGGTAATTTGTACTATAATGAGGTAGTTACCACACACATGTCACAAGTATTTGTTGTTTTGCACGTTTTTTTATTGTGGGGGTTTGTTTGCTTCCCCGCATCTGATTTTTGGTTGTTTCACTGTTTTGTTTACATGTTGTCATGGTAACTTATCGGTGCTCTGTTGCTTTTTCTCAGCCCCTCCCGGCGCTAATCGCGTCTGTCCGTAGCTTCCGCTGACGTCAGCGATCTGGGGCCGGAAGTGCAGTGACGGAGCCTGCGGCGGCTGCCGGTGA
This sequence comes from Pseudophryne corroboree, assembly GCF_028390025.1. Lineage (NCBI taxonomy): Eukaryota > Metazoa > Chordata > Amphibia > Anura > Myobatrachidae > Pseudophryne > Pseudophryne corroboree. Next base: position 239,873,238 of record NC_086444.1, on the reverse strand, counting down.
CGGGCGGGAGCACAGAAGACCGGTGAGTATAAATCTTTTCACTTGTATGTTTAAATGTTAGCCTGATGATGGGGTGAGACCCCCCGAAACGTTGCTATAAAGTTTTATTTCACCTTTACCAGTCTGGGAGTGCCGCCTATGCTTTTCGATATTTATGGGAAATTCTGTCTTGGATGGCACACCAGCAAGTTGTTAGGAGGTAACACTGTCCTCAGAGTGCCGGATTTGTGTATCCATATCTATTGCTGCAGGTGGCCCATGCTCTGGAACCTGTTTAGCTATCATGGCACCACTACAGTGAGAGTTATACTCCTCAGGACTGTCAGTGTTTTTGCACACAGCACTTTTACCTGCACAGGTCTCTTTTCTCATCAAATTTTTTTTGGCACTTTTTAAAAAAAAAAATTTTTTTTTTGCACTTGCACTTTTTTGCACTGCACAGGATAAGCACTTTTTACCTATTGACAACATGACAGCTTCTGACGATGCAGTGGCAGAACTGGTTAATCAAATGTTGGTATGTGATACAACTGATACGTTCAGCTTCTCAGACGCTGAAGCACATGGTATTCTTCTTTCTGAACCAGCCTTTGATTTGGGCTCCAGTGGCTCTAATGAAGATTTGTTTCGTGAATGGTTTAAGCTTAAGAAACGAGAGATGGATTTCCGCTATCACGGGTTAACATTATCCGAGTATTTCAGGAACAAACAGATCCCACGTGGCTTCAGAATGCATAATATTCCTACCATCGGACGGTACAGCATTCCCTTCTGTTCCAAGTGGATCGCGATACTAAATAAGTGTTCGATGGACCTTATTCTCCTCGTGATTGAGGAATCCACAAAAGAACTGAATTCTACTAAAGACAAAATTGTCAGTTTTGAACAGGAACATCTGGGGACTTTACGTGAGGACAAACAGACTGATTGGCTGAATCAATTGCAGAGAGATCTTGAGGGATATCAAAAAGATCTTTTGAATTTTAAAAAAGAAAAATTGCTTAAAGTCCAGCAGGATTATGCCGAGCATAGAGTGTACAATTGGTTAAACACCACCAACAGACCACCACGTGGGACAGTACACTTTTCCAAGTTGCGAGGACAATCTAAGAGAGCTGGACCGTATTCAAGTACGTCGGCAAGCGATAGCGACCAGGCGCAGGCTTCCAGACACATCCCTTTAGGTGTGGATACCCGGGCCCACAAGGCCGGGTCCAGAAAAAACCCACGCGAAGGGGGAGGCAGACGCAGAGGCGCAAACAAGCCGCCGAAGGGTCCAAGGACTTGATATTTAATCTTTCCAGCTGCAGGTTGTCTGAAGCAGAGACACAGGTTTTAGCCAAGGGTCTTAGTTTTGTCCTCACACATTTCCATCAGGAGTTCCAAGGGATGGTTGACAACTTCAAATTTAATCGCAAACTCAAGATCAGAGAATTTTTTGACAAACAGAACAATAAAGGACTGAGTACACCCAGCAGGAATGGTGTTGGTGTGAACTACAGCAGAAAGTTCAAACCTGTTTCCACATTTGACCCGCAGTCTTTTAACCCTGCAGTGAGGACTTTCTCTAGATTACTAGAAGATTGTAACAAGGAAGCAAGGGGTACTCCTCCATATGTTCATCAGAATTTAACTAAGGATGAACATTCAGCTCTGATGAATTTAAGCAAACGTCAAGACATCATCATCAGGGGTGCAGATAAGGGGGGAGCTATAGTGGTCATGGACCTCAGTACCTACAAAGAGGAGTGTCTCAGATTGCTAGATGATGTTAACACCTATTGTAAATTAACAGTGGATCCCACAGATAGACTCAGGAAGGAGTTATGTGGTTTAGTAGAGGATGGTGTGAGTAGGGGCATAATTGATAGTGATACCAGAGATTTTTGGTGCAAAAAATCACCAACAGTCCCGGTTTTTTACACAATCCCCAAATTGCATAAAGATCCGCAACGACCACCCGGCAGACCTATTATATCTGCCCGTGGGTCGCTGTGTGAGCCGATAGCCAGTTTCTTAGATTTCTATTTGCAACCTGTCATTCAACATACTGATACGCATTTGAAAGACACCTCTTCCTTGCTAAGAAGTTTTGCTGAAAGTGCAGCAGTACCTGAAGGCATAGTGTTGGCTAGTATAGATGTCACCAGTCTATACACGTGTATACCGCACGAGCAGGGATTGTCAGCAGTATTCAAACTGGTCTCCAACAGTTCGGTGTATACGGGTCCGGATGTTGGTTTTTTCTGTAAATTACTGGAATTTACATTAACACACAATTATTTCTTATTTGACGGAAGTTTTTTCCTTCAACAAGCGGGGTGTGCTATGGGGAGCCGAGTGGCTCCTTCATATGCAAATTCCTTTATGCATGAAGTTGAACATAAGTTGTTCTTTGAGGACCCCAACATTAGTAAGTTTGTGTTCAAATATTATCGTTATATCGATGATATTTTGCTTTTCTGGACAGGAGAGGTGAGCCATTTGGAAGATATTATTAATCAACATAATTCTTCCATAAGTCCTGTCAAACTTACTGCCAACATTAGCCAGCAGGGAGTCCATTTTTTAGACGTGGACATCAGTGTGCTGGGTCAACAACTCAGGACCAACATGTATGTTAAACCCACCGACCGTAACACGTTACTGAGTTACAGTAGTTTTCATCCACAGGCCACTAGAGACAGCTTGCCATTCTCACAGTTTGTGAGAGCATGCCGCATTGTGAGTGATGTTAATGAGAGAAAGACACAAGTGGATAACATTGCGAAGAAATTCATGGCTAGGGGATATCCCAAAGCATTACTTGATCAGGCCAAGAGTAAGGCATTGTCACTTGATCGACAGGATCTAATTAAAGAGAAATTACCTGAATTGAATTCTATGCAGAGGGTCCCATGGGTTAATAGATATACGACCAAAAGCAAATTTATAGGTAAAAGGGCCAAACAACTTTGGCCTATTATTAGTTCGGACCCTGAATTACCATCTCTTAAAGACACCCGGCTGCTCCCCAGTTTTACTAGGGGACCTAATGTAAAAGATCTAGTAGTACGTACAGATATCACAGGGATGGGGCCCCCCAAGCAACATTTTTTGTCGAGAAAGGGTGGGTGTTATAAATGCACAGGGTGCACTACGTGCAGTGCACTCATTACAGGTAATAAATTCAGTCACCCGTATTCGGGTAAACAATTTACCATCAAGTCTGTTTTAACATGCTCATCCAGGTTTGTAGTTTATCTGTTGTCTTGCCCATGTGGTCTCCATTACGTGGGAAAGACAGAGAGGCAATTTAAAGAAAGAATTGCCCAGCATCGTGCTGCCATTAGGGCGGCACTAGTGGCAGGCACCAGTGACCAAGCCGTGGCAAGGCACTTTGCACATGCTAGGCATGGCATGTCGGCTTTGAGATATAGGATGATTGCACAGGTGCCGGACTCCCTAAGGAGGGGAGATCGAGCTAAGAAACTTCTTCAATTGGAGGCACGGTGGATCCATGCTTTGGACACCGTGAGCCCTAGGGGGCTTAATGAGTCCCTAAGCCTTTCTGCTTTTTTGTGATTTATAAATTTTAAACCCTGGTAGGTGTTGTATGTTTGGGGGCTAATGTATATTTCTCCCATGTGAGTAAATTACACTTTGGGAGATATGTTTGGGAGTTGGCCATTGTGTATAGGTTTTGGCATTTAATGCTCTTATATATAAGACTCAAGCAGTAGTTTTCTAATATAATATTTTAGGCTCTCCTTCCAAACATATATAAACAATTATACATACATAGTTACCCCATAAAAATGTATTCTTAAATCAAGCTGCTAGTCAGATATGACCATATGCATTAGGCATGGTTATAAGTATGTAGATGTAAACTTTTTTGAACAAAGTCTTGCATAGGCCATATATGTCTGCGTGCTGTCAGGTAATTTGTACTATAATGAGGTAGTTACCACACACATGTCACAAGTATTTGTTGTTTTGCACGTTTTTTTATTGTGGGGGTTTGTTTGCTTCCCCGCATCTGATTTTTGGTTGTTTCACTGTTTTGTTTACATGTTGTCATGGTAACTTATCGGTGCTCTGTTGCTTTTTCTCAGCCCCTCCCGGCGCTAGTCGCGTCTGTCCGTAGCTTCCGCTGATGTCAGCGGTCTGGGGCCGGAAGTGCAGTGACGGAGCCTGCGGCGGCTGCCGGTGACGGGCGGGAGCACAGAAGACCGGTGAGTATAAATCTTTTCACTTGTATGTTTAAATGTTAGCCTGATGATGGGGTGAGACCCCCCGAAACGTTGCTATAAAGATTTATTTCACCTTTACCAGTCTGGGAGTGCCGCCTATGCTTTTCGATATATATATATATATATATATATATAATTCCTAACAAATTGTAATAGCAGGAGTATGTGTGTGTGTGTGTGTGTGTGTGTGTGTGTGTGTGTGTATATATATATATATATATATATATATATGAGTGTATGGATATATGTGGATATATGTATATCTTGAGGATTGAAATAGATAATCATATCATGTGTGGGATCATATTGTTCAGAGTCACGTAAACATTAATCTGGTGGGAATAAGAACATTATTATATATTACCTCATTAAGTTATTAATAATACCAGATTTATGTATGATTAATGTGATGGGTTTAACTGGTCATGGGGCGGGAACTCAGATGTAAACAACAGAAACCACATCTCAAGTCCTAGCCATCGCCCACTTCTTGAGCTGACCAATGGTCCCCGGTGCACAGGATATGTCCCACCCCCGAACCAATGGAAGAAGAGCACACAGTGTCTATTGTATTATGTTTTGATCTACTGAATAAAGAGCGAGCTGCAGGCCAGGTCACTATCAGAAGACTCTAAACGCTATCTACCTGATGAGGTTGCGCAAGCGAATATTCTCACGTATGTACATTGACTGTAGCCATTTTACTCTGTTGTATATTGTAGTGTATAAATTGTATTGTTATCCCCTTTCAGATATATACGCTGAGGTTTCGGAGCCCAGTGTTTAACTACAAATCGGTGTTGTGTCCTCTTTTCCCTGCTAGGGGTTAAAGCGTATTATATTACCTAACTGTATAAGGTTTAAGAGTGTATTTATAAGGTGTGTACGCACTGCGGGTACTTTATACAGTCAGCGCTGCATAAGGTTTAAGGTGTAACATCATTGCAGTGCTTTGCTGCATAAGGTTTAGAGTAGGGGTGGGCAAAATACGGCCCGCGGGCCGGATGCGGCCCGCTAACCGATCCTGCCCGGCCCGCTGCCTCCCACCAGCAAGCAATGACAAGCGGCCCGACCAGCTGAGCTTCTTGTCATTGCTCTGCACTGCAGTACCTCCGAGCTGCCAGCGGCGCCTCCCTCCCCTGCTGCTGCATTGTAGCAGCCTCCTCCTCCCGTCTCCAGACTCCCCAGTGACAACGGCGGTGTTCAGCAAAAAAGGGGCGGGGCTACGTGCCGATGAAGGGGCGGGGCTACACGGGACCTCAGGGGGCGGAGCTACACGGGACAAGAGCCAGACTGCTGCAGATCCATCCTTCCTGCCACTGCCAGCCAGATCAGTAAGTTACTGGGAAAAGTGAGTGGTGTGTGTGTGCGTATATATATATATATATATATATATATATATATATATATATATGAATCAAAAGTGTGGTTGGTGCGCTACTTCCCTTTTTGACCAGTATAATGTATTCAGGAAATGTCTTTAGAGATGGACTTGCACTTTGGTTCCACAGGAGTCCCTGCAGACGGCAGCTCAGTCCTTCGGGGTGTCACTAGGTTCAGTGGCAAAAAAACTGGAGAAGAGAGAAGAGGACAAGCGCCTAATAGTGCAGTAACTTTGTGCCAACTTTGGATATTTATAATGAAGTATCTCTAGGTAATCTGCGTACCGGAAAGTTGATTTTTAGCAGGCACATCAAAATTACAGCGACTGGTTCCTCCAGTAGGTTATCTGCCCCACAACTGGTCACCGTTTTCGCGTGAGCAGATATCTCACAGGAAATATCTTTCGGTCCGAGTTATTCGCAATAAAGCACGGTAAGATTTAAAACCTCAAAAGCTTATCTGTCCATCAAAGGAGATCAGCAGCAAACTGTCCCAACGCGTTTCGTCCATCAAAGTCTGGACTTCATCAAGGGGACTTCCCCTTGATGAAGTCCAGACTTTGATGGACGAAACGCGTTGGTACAGTTTGCTGCTGATCTCCTTTGATGGACAGATAAGCTTTTGATGTTTTAAATCTTACCGTGCTTTATTGCGAATAACTCGGACCGAAAGATATTTCCTGTGAGATATCTGCTCACGCGAAAACGGTGACCAGTTGTGGGGCAGATAACCTACTGGAGGAACCAGTCGCTGTAATTTTGATGTGCCTGCTAAAAATCAACTTTCCGGTACGCAGATTACCTAGAGATACTTCATTATAAATATCCAAAGTTGGCACAAAGTTACTGCACTATTAGGCGCTTGTCCTCTTCTCTCTTCTCCATATATATATATATATATATATATATATATATGTGAGAGTGTGTGTGTATTTGTGTGTGTATATATATGTGAGTGTGTGTGTGTATTTGTGTGTGTGTGTATATATGTGAGAGTGTGTGTGTGTGTGTGTGTGTGTGTATTTGTGTGTGCGGGCAGTGGCGTCAGACTGTTTTTAGGTTGGGGGGAGAGATCTTTAGCTCTCGCTGTACCAAACCCTCCTGTGTTCTGTCACCGTGTCACCCCCCCCCCGTGTTCTGTCACCGTGTCACCCCCCCCGTGTGCTGTCACCGTGTCACCCCCGTGTTCTGTCACTGTCACCCCCCGTGTTCTGTCACCGTGTCACCCCCCATGTTCTGTCACTGTGTCACACCCCCCCGTGTTCTGTCACTGTCACCCCCCTGTGTTCTGTCAACCCCCATGTTCTGTCACTGTCACCCCCCCGTGTTCTGTCACTGTCACCCCCCCGTGTGCTGTCACCGTGTCACCCCCCATGTTCTGTCACGTGTCACCCCCCGTGTTCTGTCACCATGTCACCCCCCATGTTCTGTCACCGTGTCACACCCCCGTGTTCTGTCACCCCCCCGTGTTCTGTCACCGTGTCACCCCCCCCGTGTTCTGTCACCGTGTCACCCCCCCCCGTGTTCTGTCACCGTGTCACCCCCCCCGTGTTCTGTCACCGTGTCACCCCCCCCCGTGTTCTGTCACCGTGTCAGCCCCCCGTGTTCTGTCACCGTGTAACCCCCCCGTGTGCTGTCACCGTGTCACCCCCCGTGTTCTGTCACTGTCACCCCCCGTGTTCTGTCACCGTGTCACCCATGTTCTGTCACCGTGTCACACCCCCGTGTTCTGTCACTGTCACCCCCCCCTGTGTTCTGTCACCCCCCCATGTTCTGTCACTGTGTCACACCCCCCGTGTTCTGTCACTGTCACCCCCCTGTGTTCTGTCACCCCCCATGTTCTGTCACTGTCACCCCCCCCCGTGTTCTGTCACTGTCACCCCCCCGTGTGCTGTCACCGTGTCACCCCCGTGTTCTGTCACCGTGTCACCCCCCGTGTTCTGTCACCTTGTCACCCCCCATGTTCTGTCACCGTGTCACCCCCCCCCGTGTTCTGTCACCCCCCCGTGTTCTGTCACCGTGTCACCCCCCCCGTGTTCTGTCACTGTATCACCCCCCCCCTGTGTGCTGTCACCGTGTCACCCCCCCGTGTGCTGTCACCGTGTCACCCCCCCGTGTTCTGTCACTGTCACCCCCCGTGTTCGGTCACCGTGTCACCCCCCCATGTTCTGTCACTGTGTCACACCCCCCGTGTTCTGTCACTGTCACCCCCCTGTGTTCTGTCACCCCCCATGTTCTGTCACTGTGTCACACCCCCTGTGTTCTGTCACTGTGTCACACCCCCCGTGTTCTGTCACTGTCACACCCCCCGTGTTCTGTCACTGTGTCACACCCCCCGTGTTCTGTCACTGTCACCCCCTCGTGTTCTGTCACTGTCACCCCCGTGTGTTCTGTCACTGTCACCCCCTCGTGTTCTGTCACTGTCACCCCCCCGTGTTCTGTCACTGCCACCCCCCCGTGTTCTGTCACTGTCACCCCACCCCGTGTTCTGTCACTGTCACCCCCCGTGTTCTGTCACTGTCACCCCCCCGTGTTCTGTCACTGTCACGCCCCCGTGTTCTGTCACTGTCACCCCCCCGTGTTCTGTCACTGTGTCACCCCCACCGTGTTCTGTTACCGTGTCACCCCCACGGTGTTCTGTCACTGTCACCCCCCCGTGTTCTGTCACTGTCACCCCCCGTGTTCTGTCACTGTGTCACCCCCACCGTGTTCTGTCACTGTCACCCCCACCGTGTTCTGTCACTGTCACCCCCACCGTGTTCTGTCACTGTCACCCCCATGGTGTTCTGTCACTGTGTCACACCCCCCGTGTTCTGTCACTGTGTCACACCCCCCGTGTTCTGTCACTGTGTCACACCCCCCGTGTTCTGTCACTGTGTCACACCCCCCGTGTTCTGTCACTGTGTCACCCCCCCGTGTTCTGTCACTGTGTCACCCCCCCCGTGTTCTGCCACTGTGTCACCCCCCCCCCGTGTTCTGCCACTGTGTCACCCCCCCGTGTTCTGCCACTGTGTCACACCCCCTGTGTGCTGTCACCGTGTCACACCCCCCGTGTGCTGTCACCGTGTTACACTCCCCGTGTTCTGTCACCGTGTCACCCAGAGGCGTCACCGGGTGTGGTGATACCCGGAGCGCACTCTGTACTATTACACCCCCCCCCCCCCTGCTCAAGCCGTGTGGTGCCCAAAAAGGGGGTGTGACTTAATTAAAAAGGGGCGTTGGCTGGTGGGTCTTTTCTCTTTCGCTCCGGGGGCATGTCCAGCTTCCCCGAAGATGCTGGCTGCCCCCGGAGACTGGACTGTGTGTGTGCCGACTCTTATCTGTGACCCCTCGTGTTCTGTCACTGTGTCACACTCCCCGTGTCCTATCACTGTGTCACACCTTTCCCCAGGGGCCATAAGACACTGGATAATTTGCTTGCTGCGCAATAATTATCCTAAATAAAATGTTAATGTGTAAAAGGGTACCTTCCGTACTGTGTAAAAGGGAGCTCTACATGCTGTAATGTGTGTAAACGGCGCAATTTGAATAATGGAGACTATTGTGCAGCCTAATACGAATCTGTATTATTTTTTGTCCACACTCCTTCCACATGAAGCCACGTCCCTATATTTTTGGCAAGTGGGGGGAGCTGCTATTTTGTGTGTGGCCCTCGGATACTGACAGGAAATGTCAAGTGGCCCCTCAGCTGAAATAATTGCCCACCCCTGGTTTAGAGTGTAACAATATCATTGCATTACGAATAAGGTTTAAAGTTTAACAAGAGTGTGTGCGCACGCTGTGTGTACTTTGTACCCCCAGCGCGGTGTTTGTACGTTAAGTCCGTACGCGGTACGGGACTCTGTACACAAATAGCGTACAAAGTACATAGCGTGGGTATCAAGTGAATCGGCCGCAGCGGCTCCATTATAAAAGTGTGTTTAAAGGTATAGCTTTATGGTTTAAGATAATATCGACATTATCAGGATTTTTGAGACCCAAGTGCATGATTTTGCATTTTTTGGCATTAAACAGTAATTGCCACACTCTTGACCTTTTATCTAGTATACCTAGATCCTCAATCATTTGTTTTACCCCTCCTGGTGTGTCTACCCTGTTGCATACCTTTGTGTCATCTGCAAAAAGGCATACTTTCCCTTTAATGCCATTTGCAATGTCAACAATAAAGAAATGATACAGGTTGAGTATCCCTTATCCAAAATTCAAAATCCCACATTTTTGGGTCCCCTACTGAGATAATGACATACATATATATATTATATATTGTGTATATATAGATATATTATACAGATATATAATATATATGTATGTGTGTCATTATCCATGTAGGGGAACCAAAAATGTGGGATTTTGAATTTGGGATACTCAACCTGTATTAAAAAGCAGTGGTCCAAGTACAGATCCCTGGGGTACTCCACTGGTAACATTTCCCTCCTGTGAATGCACTCCATTTACTACAACTCACTGTTTTCTATCCTGCAACCAAGATCTTATCCATTTTACAATCTTATCCAATTCCAAGCTTTTGAGTTTATTTAGCAGTCTGCAATGCGGAACTGTGTCAAAAGCCATACTAAAGTCTAGATAAACTATATCCATGGCTCCACCTTTATCCATCACTTTAGTCACACAGCCAAAAAAGTCAATAAGGTTTGTTTGATATGATTTCCCCCCAGTGAATCAATGCTGTTTGGGATCCTGTAAATTGCCGGATTTGAGATAATCTACAACTCTTTCTTTTAAGAGTTTTTCCATCAATTTACCTACTACTGATGTAAGACTCACTAGTATGTAGTTGTTTCCACTTTCAGCTTTGAGAGTTCTGTTAGGACCTCCTCCTCTGTAAATGTACTTGTTTAATTTTCCTGAATATCCATGCAACTTAACTGTGGCCACCAGATACGTGTATATTTTGATGGACACATGGTTTCTAGTTATAGCCAGGCTCCTATCTAATTGTAAGTTTGTTAAAATTTTTTGTCTTGTATAGCTCCCTGCTGTCAGACCGCTGGCTGTCAGTTACTTCAGCACATTGTGTGTTAGAAGATTTTTATTTAACCTGCCAGGTGTGGGACACCGGAAGGTGAGGTGGGGAATGCACATGAGGTCTATAAAGGTATGTGTTGTTTGCCTTTTTGTTAATAAAGCCTGACAACAGTAGCGCAGACCACTGAAACATTGCTGTTAAACTATTTGTGAATTGTGAAGCTTCATTTATTTCACCGTGAGTGCCACGTCTGTATGCTGTGGATCGTTTTGTTCACGGAGGCACCGGTGGCTTGACCTGCTATTTATGGAGAGTGCCGTACCTGCTGCTATATATATATATATATATATATATATATATATATATTCTGCAAACACGGGCGGCACTCACGGCGTATGAAATAAAGACAGACACAGGGGTCTGATGTTCAACGTTTCAATGTCATATCGGCATTTTCGTCAGGATATGACATTGAAACGTTGAACATCAGACCCCTGTGTCTGTCTTTATTTCATACGCCGTGAGTGCGCCCCGTGTTTGCAGAATATTCTAAGGGACGCAGCTCCGCTGTCGCCATTGGGAGGGCACCGGCTTTTCAGCTTTGTTTCCAGTTTCCTTAGGGATTTGGGAGTGCCGTGGACTTTGTGTATTTTTTATATATATATATATATATATATATATACTATCCGTATACACCGGCACTCAGCAAAGCCAACAAATATGCCCAGGTGCCTTCCAAGTATAAACCCAAGCAAGGGTCTAAATAGTCACAGTGAACAGAGGCGGCACTCTCAGGACTTGCAGTCGTAGTTCAAATAAAGAAATAACAGCTACAACATAGCTCTGTCGATTAACGTTTCGATTTATAGCAAAACCGTCATCAGAATCATATAACACATATTACACACAAGACATACTTACATAACCTCGTGTCCCCCCGTCAGGAAGCCGCCAGCGCCGCGCCGTCTCCCGAGTCTGTGACGTCACACATGCGACGCGCGCCCTCCGGCGCGCTCAGGTGACCGCCCGGCGTCATGGCAACCTGATAAACAAATACACATACCAGTGAACAAAACATAAAAACAACAGCAATCGAGTATACTGGCATAATCAGGGGTTAAGGTAACCATCCTATATTAATAATGCCTACACCAATGCAGCACAGTCTACGAATGTATAAATGAGCTGTAGCTAATACAGGAGAAAACATATAATTAGAAATGAAAAAACAGGGCATGTACCTAGATCAGAGAACAGCATACTGAGAATCAGAGCCAAAAAAGATAAACCATAACATAAACAGACAGCTATATTACAGAAAGCAGCTTAATGGTAACATCTCATTTAAGCCACGCGGAGAGACTGTGTCCAGCCGGTGAATCCACCGCGATTCTCTCTGCAGCAGTGCCCTGTGTCTGTCACCCCCCCGCAATCTCTTGGGTGCTTGATCTATAATTTTATAGCGTAAGGTGCTAAGCCCGTGATTGAGTGCCTTAAAGTGCCGGGCCACTGGCTGACTATGTACGCCCGTCTGGTCAAAAGCCTGTCTTATGGCGGACCTATGTAGCGCCATCCGTTCCTTAAATTGCCTTGTGGTCTTCCCCACATAGAGGAGACCACAAGGACAGCGTATAATATAAATGACAAATGTGCTGGAGCACGTCAACACTTGTCGGATGTCACACCTCACGCCCGTCTGTGGGTGCGGAAAGGAGCTCCCCGTCTCCATATAGCTACATGTGGTGCAAGTCCTGAGAGTGCCGCCTCTGTTCACTGTGACTATATATATATATATATATATATATATATATACACTGCTCAAAAAAATAAAGGGAACACTTAAACAACACAATGTAGCTCCAAGTCAATCACACTTCTGTGAAATCAAACTGTCCACTTAGGAAGCAACACTGATTGACAATCAATTTCACATGTTGTTGTGCAAATAGAATAGACAACAGGTGGAAATTATAGGCAATTAGCAAGACACCCCCAATAAAGGAGTTGTTTTGCAGGTGGTGACCACAGACCACTTCTCAGGTCCTATGCTTTCTAGCTGATGTTTTGGTCACTTTTGAAAGCTGGCGGTGCTTTCACTCTAGTGGTAGCATGAGACGGAGTCTACAACCCACACAAGTGGCTCAGGTAGTGCAGCTCATTCAGGATGGCACATCAATGCGAGCTGTGGCAAGAAGGTTTGCTGTGTCTGTCAGCGTAGTGTCCAGAGCATGGAGGCGCTACCAGGAGACAGGCCAGTACATCAGGAGACGTGGAGGAGGCCGTAGGAGGGCAAAAACCCAGCAGCCAGACCGCTCCCTCCACCTTTGTGCAAGGAGGAACAGGAGGAGCACTGCCAGAGCCCTGCAAAATGACCTCCAGCAAGCCACAAATGTGCTTGTGTCTACTCAAACGATCAGAAACAGACTCCATGAGGGTGGTATGAGGGCCCCACGTCCACAGGTGGGGGTTGCGCTTACAGCCCAACACCGTGCAGGACGTTTGGCATTTGCCAGAGAACACCAAGATTGGCAAATTCACCACTGGTGCCCTGTGATCTTCACAGATGAAAGCAGGTTCTCACTGAGCACATGTGACAGACGTGACAGAGTCTGGAGACGCCAAGGAGAACGTTCTGCTGCCTGCAACATCCTCCAGCATGACTGGTTTGGCAGTGGGTCAGTAATGGTGTGGGGTGGCATTTCTTTGGGGTGGACGCACAGCCCTCCATGTGCTCACCAGAGGTAGCCTGACTGCCATTAGGTACCGAGATGAGATCCTCAGACCCCTTGTGAGACCATATGCTGGTGCAGTTGACCCTGGGTTCCTCCTAATGCAAGACAATACTAGACCTCATGTGGCTGGAGTGTGTCAGCAGTTCCTGCAAGACAAAGGCATTGATGCTATGGACTGGCCCGCCCGTTCCCCAGACCTATAACCAATTGAGCACATCTGGGACATCATGTCTCGCTCCATCCACCAACGCCACGTTGCACCACAGACTGTCCAGGAGTTGGCGGATGCTTTAGTCCAGGTCTGGAAGGAGATCCCTCAGGAGACCATCCGCCACCTCATCAGGAGCATGCCCAGGCGTTGCAGGGAGGTCATACAGGCACGTGGAGGCCACACACACTACTGAGCCTAATTTTGACTTGTTTTAAGGACATTACATCAATGTTGGATCAGCCTGTAGTGTGTTTTTCCCCTTTTATTTTGAGTGTGACTCCAAATCCAGACCTCCATGGGTTAATTAATTTGATTTCCATTGATAATTTTTGTGTGATTTTGTTGTCAGCACATTCAACTATGTAAAGAACAAAGTATTTAATAAGAATATCTCGTTCATTCAGATCTAGGATGTGTTGTTTAAGTGTTCCCTTTATTTTTTTGAGCAGTGTGTGTATGTGTATATGTGTGTATATATATATATATATATATAAAGTTTTGCCTCCTTTACCCACTGACTGGGCCATTTTCGCCTCATCTTGTGCCTTTGCACATCTGATTAGTCTCCTTCTGTCTAACAAGATATATCTCTTTGTCTTAATTATTTTGTGTATGCTTATATTTCCTAAAAGCTATCTTTGTTGCTTTCACAATACTTGCTATTTCTTTCGCAAACCACACTGGCTTCCTTTCCCTTGTGTTTTTCCTAACTCTTGATACAAAGGTATGTTGCCTTTAATATTGCACTTTTAAATATTTCCCACCTCTTCAGCACTGCTTCCAAGTTCCTCCACTCTGCCAAAGAATTGCTTACACATTTTCCCATTGCTACAAAATCAGCCTTCCTAAAATATAACACCTTTGTATTTGTATGGGATGAGTCAGTCTCTGTCTTTATGCTGAACCATACTGCTTGATGATTACTGGATCCCAGGTTTTTACTGACTTTTACGTCAGATATTCTGTCTCCATTTGTAAGTATTAAGTCTAATATTGCGTCTTTCCTAGTGGGCTTCCTCACAAATTGGTGGAGGGATGCTCCCTGCAGGGAATTTAAAATGTCCCTACTTTTAGTGGAACTAGCAACAGACTAAAATGTCCCTACTTCTAGTGGAACTAGCAACAGACATTTCCCAGTTTACATCAGGAAGATTAGTCTCCCATGATTATTACCTCTCCTTTTAATGCCATTTTAGTTATGTACTGCAATAGGTTCTTGTCCAGTTCCTCTCCCTGACCTGGTGGCCTGTATATCATGCCAATATGAAGAATTGACTTCTCCCCTGTTTTTATGGTCACCCAAAGGGTCTCAGTTTTTTCTTCAATACTTTGTGTTAAGGTAGTATTTATGCTCTTTTTTACATTCCTCCCATTCTGTCCTTCCTAAATAAAGTATATCACGGTATAGCTATGTCCCAGTCATGATTTTCATTGCACCATGACTCTGTAATTGCCACAAAATCTAGCTCATCCCTTGTAATTATTGCAATTAGTTCTGAGATTTTATTTCCTAAGCTCCTAGCATTTGCACACATAGCTTTTAGAGTTTTGTTTGTGCTTTTTCTGTTCCTAGATATGTTCATCTCTTTGCCTATGTTTATTTGGTTTTGATCTAAATTATCTTTTGTTGCTGTGGATATGCTTCTTATTCCCTTTGCCTGCAGAAACAATACCTCTGTGTTGGGGGAGCAGATTGCTTTATTCCTATTTGGTTAACTGCCCCCCTCTGTTAGCTTAAAAAGTTTTTGATGAAGCATCCAAACTGTTCAGTTAGTATTCTCGTTCCCCTTGAAGATGGGTGCAGGCCATCACTTTTGTATAAGCTCCTATCTTGCCAGATAGTGTGACTATGGCCTATAAATCCAAATCTCTCCTCACTGCACCATGTCCTTAGCCAAACATTGAAGTTTCTGTTGCAATGAGTTCTGTCTTTCCATCTGTGTACTGGCAATACTTCCGTAAAAGTTACAGTGATTGCCACCTGCATCAGAGCAGTCCCTGTCTTCCTAAATTCATCGTTTATGGCCATGAGTTCAGCATTAGTCAGGTAATTTGTGCCAGCGTCCGGGGTCTTACCGGAACGCTGGGGCCGCGGGGCGGGCTTCACGGGCGGCCGGGCAGCGGCGGTGGAGGGCTGCGGCGCTGGGTTCAAGGGTACAGGCAGCGGTAATGGCGTTGAGGGGGTCCGCTCGTGGCGGCGGGACGCCGCTGCAGCAGCTCGCTCTCACTAAGCCGTTGCCTAGGAGACCAGGGGCAGTGAGCAGCATGTTGTCAGAAAAGGTCTGCATTACTGGGCGCCGCCATGTTGGAGACCAAGTTTCTGACATAATTCCTGTTCCTAGTTTTCCAGCCAATCCAGGGAGACTTCTTCCTATAAAAGGGGGCTGGTTTAGGACAGGGATGCCAGTGCTTCAAGTTACAACCCTGTTGTAAGTGCTTTAGCCTGTGCTCCCAGGATTCCTGCTGTATTCTGGTACTTCTAACCCTGCTTTGCCAGTTCTCAGTTGCTGCTGCAGTTTTCCCGTTCCTAGCCTGCTGCTGCCCGTGGAGACGCTCTTGGAAAACCCGGTTCAGTAAGACCCTTTGGGCACGGACGACCCCGGGTCTCTTGCCTCGTCCTCCAAGCCACAGTCCGCAGATTCTTGCTTCCAGCCAAGTCCTCGAACCACCATTCACAGTCCTCAGCTCGTTATCTCCAGCTTCATCTTTCAAGCCACAGTCTACAGTTCTCAGTCTCCAGTCACGATCCAAACTATCGTCCACAGTTTTCAGCTCCTCTACCGCAGTTTCATCTCATAAGTCGCAGTCCACGGTTCTTGTCTTCAGCCTCGTTTTACTCTCACCCACAGTTCCACAGTTCTTTGTCTACGACCACGTTCTCAAGTCACCGTTCATCAACCTCAGTTTTCTACCTCTGCTCTGTACATAATAAATACTTTCCATTGACTCTCAAACTCCGCCTACATCCTTCATTGCTCCGTATCCCATGCAAAGGAACTATATCCAACCCCCTCATTTGTTCTTCCCCAGCCTGCTACCTCCTTGGGCAAGTCTCAAATGCCGGATCCCCAAACTTTGCTAGACGTGACAATTTGTCCCTAGGTGGACAATGACATCTACCTCCCCATCTTTTCTTGCTGCCTTCAGAATTCTTAGCATGTGCGCTTTATCTCTTGGAGCTGTGGCTCCAGGTAAGCACCGTACTTGTTTCTCTACTTTATTTGCATTTCCTAGATGTATTCCTCTAATAATGGAATCTCCCAAGAGAAGTGCAGTGCTTTTTGGAGATGCAATTTTCCTGTTCTTTCTCCTGTTCCTATAGTTAGTAGAAGTCCCCATATCCTCCTATTCTGTAGTGTCTCTATTAGTTGTATCTTCCAGCCCTGCAAGAGCAGCATATGAGTTTTGTAGTATCACAGCTTGTGGGAGGTGTCTGTGTCCCTGTGGAAGTCTCGCCTTTGAGAGCCCACATTAGTCTTGGCAGAATGTCTTCTGATGTCTCACTGAGGCAGTGGAGGCCTCAAAGACACAGACATCCTAAAAATCTCAGCATGCAGTTTAGCTATCTCCTCCTTCAGAAGAGAAAATTGCATACAGATTGGACAGCAGCTGAGTCTCCACAATGCCTCTTGCAAAACAAATGCATTACATCCATTGCACTGCACTAGCCCAAACATTGTATCAGATGTTAGTGGTATTGTGTCAGGTCCGGGTGTTTTTGTGAATCCGTTAACCCGGGACCAACCACAGGTGTAGGTGCTGGGGTATGAAGAAAGCAGGGAGGACGAAGAAAGTTCCGTTTCATATTTTATTAGAAATAACAATTCAGTAAAGTGTTAAATGACAAGTTGTTAATCATCATATTATACTGAAGTATTGCAGGAATGGCAGAAATAATATGCAGGATAAAACTCAAAGACAAATAAAAGAAATGTTCATGGAACTGTATGCAAAACAAGCTGAAGAATAAATGTTGAATTGTCCAAATATAAACAAGCTTTGATGCTGAACTGTAGAATGTGTTTAACTGGATAATGCAGACATGAAGAAATAGCTGTGAGGATTTGCAATGAAGTTTTGAGAGGTAACTGAGAGACTGTGAAGAATTATCCTTGTAATGGCAACATAGAAAGTAAAAGTACTAAATTGGGTTACTTGCGAGTTCCGGAGATCACTGTGAAACTGTAGCAGATGATATAAGTGATGAACGGGTTAAATGCAGAGCAGAACAAATGAACAGCTGAAGTTAGTTGAATCCTCCAAACTCTGTATGGTTGAAAGCAGGCAGACAGGGTTTCCTCATGCAAAACTCTGGGAATCCAACTGCTTCCAGTAGGTGTGCAATTAACTGACAGCACAGCGGGGAGCTGGTGGATCTTTTAGCAGTGAAGGCTGCAGACGGACCTCTGGGAACGGAGGCGATATCTGGACCACGGGAATCACACAGGAATGCATGGAGAGAGCTCAGAGCTAGAGCACAGCGTTGATACAACAAAGCACTGGCCCAGAGTAACATAATCCCAGCCTACTTAAAGGCAGCACAAGCATGGGATTGGCTTACACCTGCCCACAGGTGTTTTCACAAGTGCTCTGTATTACCTATTTGGTCTCCAACATGGCCACCTCCTATACAGCAGACACACCGCAGTGCCTTAGGCCATTTGGTCCCCGCACTCACAGTTCCCAGACTCTGCATTACCTGTGCCACTGATCACGCCGCGTCCCCACACGGGCGCACAGCACCGCGAGCAACCGCACTGTCAACGGATGAACCCCAGAACCCGCAAAGGTGAGAGACCGGTTCGTGACAGTACCCCCTCTTCTACGGGTGGTCTCCGAAAACCTTTGAACCTTGTCAGGATTTTTGGAGAAGTATTTCTGTACCAGTCTTGGAGCATGAACATCTTCAGAGAAAACCCAGGATCTCTCCTCCGGACCGTAACCCTTCCAGTCGACCAAAAACTGTAAACGTCCATATCGGGAACGTGAGTCCACAATCTCTTTAACTTCAAATTCCTCATTCTGCAAAGAGTGAACTTTAGGAGATATGGACTGGGTAGTACGGAACTTATTGAGAATCAAAGGCTTCAGTAAAGATGTATGAAAGGCGTTAGGAATTCTCAAAGACGGTGGCAACTTGACTTTGTATGACACAGGGTTGAGTACCTTTACAATGGGAAATGGACCAATAAACTTGGGAGCAAATTTCTTAGAAGGAACTTTGAACCTGAGATTGCGCGTAGAAATCCAAACTTGGTCTCCCACTTTGTAGTTCGGTACAGCTTTACGTTTTCTATCTGCAAAAGATTTATAACGAGCGGAAGTTTTGACCAAGGACTTACGTACACAACTCCAGATTCTAGATAGACGTTGAAGCTCTTGATCTGCCGCTGGAACCTCTAGGGCTGGCAATGGATGGAACTCTGGCACACGAGGATGAAAGCCGAAGTTAATATAAGATTCTGAAGATGAATGGAAGAGAGCAAATTCTGCCAATGGAAGATAGTCAACCCAGTCATCCTGTGAGGACGATATATATAGCCGGAGAAATGTTTCAAGGTCTTGGTTGACTGTCTCAGTTTGTCCATCTGTCTGAGGATGATATGCAGAAGAAAAATTCAACTTGACATTTAAAGATGAACAAAGTGACCTCCAAAATTTGGCCACAAACTGTGTTCCCCGATCAGAGATAATCTCTCGAGGAAGGCCATGCAACTTGAAGATTTCAGAGATGAACAATCTGGCTAGTAAAGGGGCTGATGGTAACCCAGTTAATGGAATGAAATGTGCCATTTTCGAAAATCGATCCACTATCACCCAAATGGTATTTCGCCCTTTTGATGGAGGTAGATCGGTCACGAAATCCATTGAGATATGAGTCCATGGTTGTTTGGGTATGGATAATGGATGTAATAAACCTGGTGGAGAACTTCTTGGACTCTTATGTTGGGCACATTTAGGACATGCTGCTATAAACTCTTGGACATCGGCTTTGAGACGTGGCCACCAATAAGACTGTTGAATAAATTTGAGAGTCTTTAGAACCCCAGGATGACCCATGAAGGAAGAGGAGTGAGCCCAGGTAAGCAGCTGTTTACGAAGATTTGTGGTGACAAAGGTTTTGCCAGGCAGAGGAACTGGAAAGGTTCGAGTCATTAAAAAGGACGTAGGATTCACAATGGCTTGATTTGTGGTAGCATCATTTGATTCAGAAGAAGCAAAGGACCGAGAAAGGGCATCTGCCTTTTTGTTCTGAGACCCTGGTCGATAGGTGAGCTTGAAATTGAATCGTGTGAAGAAAAGCGCCCATCTAGCTTGTCGTGGATTCAAGCACTGAGCTGACTGCAGATATAGAAGATTCTTATGATCAGTATAAACTGTAATGCGATGTTGTGCTCCTTCTAGAAGGTATCTCCACTCCTCAAATGCCAACTTGATGGCAAGTAATTCTTGCTCACCGATTGCATAATTATGTTCTGCCGGGAGGAACTTACGGGAGAAATATCCGCAGGGATGGACCTTTTTATCTTCAAAGACTTGTGACAACACAGCTCCTACTGCTTCTGTAGATGCATCCACCTCTAGTAGAAAGGGACGATTCAAATCAGGCTGTCGAAGAATGGGTGCTAACCCGAAGGCTTGCTTTAAATCAGAGAAGGCTTTGATTGCTTCAGAAGACCAGTTTGTAGGATTTGCTCCCTTGCGAGTTAGGGCTGTGATGGGAGCAGCTAACAAAGAATAATTCTTAATGAATCTCCTATAGAAATTAGCAAAGCCAAGAAATCGCTGAATCCCCTTAAGAGTTGTAGGAGTGGACCAATCTCGGATAGCTTGTACCTTACCGGGATCCATACATAGCTCTGATCCAGAAATTATGTAACCAAGGAACGGTATGGAAGATACTTCAAAGGTGCACTTCTCTAACTTACAATAAAGTTGATTTTCCCTCAGACGTGTCAGTACCTCTTTAACTTGGTGACGGTGAGACTTTAGATCTTTAGAGAATATTAGGATATCATCCAGGTACACTACTAGACACTTGTAGAGAAGATCACGAAAAAGTTCATTCACATAGCTTTGAAAAACTGCAGGTGCATTACAAAGACCAAAAGGCATTACAAGGTATTCGTAATGCCCATCCCGGGTATTAAAAGCAGTCTTCCACTCGTCCCCTGCCCGGATGCGGATTAAATTTTAGGCCCCTCGGAGATCCAATTTTGTAAACACAGTAGCTCCCTTTACCCGATCAAATAATTCTGGAATTAAGGGTAATGGGTACTTGTTTTTCACAGTGATCTCATTGAGTCCACGGTAATCTATGCATGGTCGTAACCCACCGTCCTTCTTCTTAACGAAAAAGAATCCGGCTCCTGTAGGTGAAGAAGATGGTCTGATAAATCCTTTGGTTAGATTTTCCTGTATATAATCAGACATAGCTTGCGTCTCTGGGATGGATAGCGGATAAATTCGTCCCCTAGGAGGGGTTTTACCCGGAACCAGGACGATTGGGCAGTCCCATTCGCGATGAGGAGGTAGAGAGTCTGCTGCTTGTTTACTGAAAACATCCGCAAAGGATTGATACACCGGAGGTAGGTCGGGAAGGCTAATTGACCGGAGAGGTACAATTGAGGCTAAACAGTCCTTGGTACAAGATTTACCCCACGAAAGGACTTCCATGGTTTGCCAATTAAGTTGAGGATTATGTTTCTGCAGCCAAGGTAAACCAAGTATCACATCTTGAGAGGCTTTGGGAATCACGTAGAAGGAGACGTATTCGGAATGGAGCACACCAACTTTCATCTTGAGACATACGGTTCGATGAGTAATTATACCATCTGGAATTCGACTTCCATCCACTGCTGTAACAGCAACTGCTGCTTCCAGAGGCATGGTTTGAACTTTAGACCATAAGACAAAGGCTGAGGAGATGAAGTTCTCGGCTGCCCCGGAATCTAGGAGAGCTGAAACTTTCACTGTAGAACTGTCACGAACCTCGGGCAGCGGCGACCGCGCTTGTCCCTGCGGGTGGCCTGGTCTGCCCGGCGCCTCTCTTCCCCTGTCAGTCTCCGGCTTCAGCGGCGGGTCGGCGCTGCTCTCCGGCGGCTTCCCGGAAGCAAGGGCGCCGCCATCACAAGCAAGGGCAAGGAGGCGGAGCAGGTCTGACGTCACCTGCCTGCTCCGCCAATCAGGCTAGGGCGGGGAATTTAAAATCAGATACCAGGCAGAGATCCGATGCCTGAGTATCTTCGTTTCTCCTGTGGAAGCTATGATCCAGAGCTCCCTCGTCCCTGCAAGCATCCTGTGCTTCCAAGCATCCTGTCCCTGCAAGCATCCTGTGCTTCCAAGCATCCTGTCCCTGCAAGCATCCTGTGCTTCCAAGCATCCTGTCCCTGCAAGCATCCTGTGCTTCCAAGCATCCTGTCCCTGCAAGCATCCTGTGCTTCCAAGCATCCTGTGCCTACAAGCAACCTGTGCTTCCAAGCATCCTGTGCCTACAAGCAACCTGTGCTTCCAAGCATCCTGTGCCTACAAGCACCTCCGTGCCTCCAGTTACCTCCGTGTCTCCAAGCACCTCGTGCCTCCAAGCACCTCCGTGCCTCCAAGCACCTCCGTGCCTCCAAGCACCTCGTGCCTCCAAGCACCTCGTGCCTCCAAGCACCTCCGCGCCTCAAGCACCTCCGTGCCTCCAGTTACCTCCGTGCCTCCAGTTACCTCCGTGCCTCCAGTTACCTCCGTGCCTCCAAGCACCTCCGTGCCTCCAAGCACCTCGTGCCTCCAAGCACCCCGTGCCTCCAAGCACCTCCGCGCCTCAAAGCACCTCCGTGCCTCCAGTTACCTCCGTGTCTCCAAGCACCTCGTGCCTCCAAGCACCTCGTCCCTCCAAACACCTCGGTGTCTCCAAACACCTCCGTGCCTCCAAGCACCTCCGTGCCTCCAAACACCTCCGTGCCTCCAAGGGTCTCCCAGCACTCCCTGTACTCCCAGTACCTCAGTGCCTTCAATACCACAGTGTCTCCAATATCTCAGTACCCCAGCCTTCATTATTTCTACAAGTCTTGTCTTACAGGAGACCTACAAGAATTCCTCTGGGCCTCCCGCCTGCCGTCTTAGTTCTGCATGAGGAAGACCTACATCCGGCCATCTCTACTACGACCCAGTGGCGGTTCCTCTTCCCGGTCATCGGAAGAAGCCCCGAGTCCACAACACTCCCAAACCAGGTCAGTGATAGTATACTCAGGCCTCATGGACTCGGGGGATCGGAACACGGACTCTAGTGCCATCCAGAACCTGGCTTCTCGAGTGCAAAGTCAGGAAGCAGCACAAGGTC
The DNA here is from genome assembly GCF_028390025.1 of Pseudophryne corroboree. Lineage (NCBI taxonomy): Eukaryota > Metazoa > Chordata > Amphibia > Anura > Myobatrachidae > Pseudophryne > Pseudophryne corroboree. Next base: position 239,850,363 of record NC_086444.1, on the reverse strand, counting down.
AGGTGATGCAGTACCTCCAGCAGTTGTCCGGGCGTCTGGATCAGATTCAGGCGTCTCTGGCCTCAGTAATTCCGGCTCCTGTTCCAGCAGTCGCACCAGTTGCCGTTGCCAGCAATGTTCAACCATCGGCCGGTGTCACTCCACGCCTTCAGTTGCCTACTCCGTCCCGCTATAATGGGAATCCCAAAAATTGTCGTGGTTTCTTGAACCAGTGCGAGGTACATTTCGAGCTACTTGCACACAACTTTCCTACAGACCGGTCCAAGGTAGCATATATTATTTCTCTGTTGGAAGGTTCTGCTTTGGATTGGGTGTCTCCATTATGGGAACGATCTGATCCCATGGTTTCCAACTACACCAACTTCATCTCGTCCTTTCGAAGGATTTTCGACGAGCCCGGCAGAATGACCACTGCTTCTTCCGATTTGCTCCGTGTTCGGCAGGGCGCCCGTTCCGTGGGCCAGTACGTGGTTCATTTCCAGACCATTGCTTCCGAACTACGCTGGAATAATGATGCCCTGAGAGCTGCCTTCTGGAACGGTCTTTCCGACCGGCTGAAAGACGAGCTGGTTACTAGAGATCTGCCGGATCCATTAGAAGATTTGATTTCCCTTTGCGTCAAGGTGGATCTTCGGATGCAGGAGCGTGGAAGAGAACGTAACCGTTCGGATCGTTCCAGGTTCCGGAATCCTACTCCTAGGCCGGTGGCCTCACCTAGCTCAGATGAGCCCATGCAAATTAACCGCTCCCGACTGTCTCCGGAAGAACGACAGCGTCGTCGTGAGGGTAAACTCTGCCTTTACTGTGGAGCCGCAGATCATTTTCTTAAATCTTGTAAAGTCCGTCCGGGAAACGGGCAGACCTAGCTTGTTCCGGAGGAGTCAAGCTGGGAGTTACGACAAAAGCTTCTCCAACTTCGGACTGCTTGCTTCCAGTAACTCTAGTCTCCAATTCAGTCTCCAGGTCTTGTGAAGCCCTATTGGATTCCGGAGCTGCAGGGAACTTCGTTTCTTCCTTCTGTGCCCAAAGTTTGGGTTTAAAGTTACGGCCTATCGAGCGGCCAATTTCACTGACGGCTATCAACGGGACTAGAATTTCCAAAGGTCTCATAATGTGGCGCACGGGGCCAGTTAAGCTGCGGGTCGGGGCTCTACATCAGGAAGATTTGGAACTCTTGGTAATCCCAGAAATGCCCCATGATCTGGTTCTTGGAATGCCTTGGCTGAAAAGTCATAACCCCCACATCGATTGGAAGTCGTCACAAATTCTGTCCTGGAGTTCCTTTTGTCACACTAATTGTCTTACTCCTGTTTGTCCGCTCCGTGTTACCTCCAAAACGGATGAAGAGCACATTCCGGAGGCATATCAAGGGTACAAGGACGTATTTTCGGAACAAGCTGCTGACCTGTTACCACCTCACAGGCCTTGGGACTGCCCTATTGACCTTGTCCCAGGGAAGACGCCACCTCGTGGTCGCACATATCCTCTGTCTCTTCCCGAGACTCAAGCCATGTCGGAGTATATTAAGTCCAATATGCTCAAGGGATTCATTCGCCCCTCTTCCTCCCCTGCTGGTGCAGGCTTCTTTTTCGTGAAGAAAAAGGACGGGGGGTTGAGACCATGCATCGACTACCGCGGCCTAAACGACATTACTATTAAGAATAAATACCCCTTGCCACTAATCACAGAGTTATTTGATAGGGTTCGTGGTGCCCGCATTTTTTCAAAACTCGACTTGAGAGGAGCTTATAATCTTATACGCATCCGAGAGGGGGATGAATGGAAGACTGCCTTTAATACCCGAGATGGGCATTACGAATACTTGGTGATGCCGTTTGGTCTTAGTAATGCTCCCGCGGTTTTCCAGGGATTCGTCAACGAAATCTTTCGTGATATGCTGTATCAGAGCGTTGTGGTATATCTGGACGACATACTGATTTTTTCCAAGAATCTTGTCGAACACAGGACTCAAGTCAAAGAGGTGCTACACCGTTTACAAGAGAATCATCTCTACGCCAAGCTTTCCAAATGTACCTTTGAAGTAACATCTATTCCGTTCCTCGGTTATGTCATCTCGGGGACGGAGCTTCGCATGGATCCGGAAAAGTTGTCGGCCATTCGTGATTGGACTCAGCCTCTTTCCCTGAAAGCAATACAAAGGTTCCTGGGCTTTGCGAACTACTACAGGAAATTCATTAAAGGTTTCTCCACCATTGTTGCACCCATTACTGCCCTGACGAGAAAGGGTTCTAATCCTAGTTTGTGGCCTCCGGAAGCCATTGTAGCTTTTTCTCGCTTAAAGTTAGCTTTCACGACGGCTCCAGTTCTCCAACAACCAAATTTCGAGGAACCCTTCTTCTTAGAAGTTGATGCATCTTCAGTCGGGGTGGGGGCTGTCCTCTCCCAGCATTCCTCTGATAAGAAATTACATCCGTGTGGCTTCCACTCTCGTAAATTCTCTCCAGCCGAACGAAATTACTCTATTGGAGACCAGGAACTCTTGGCAATCAAATCTGCCTTGGAAGAATGGAGATATCTTCTAGAAGGGGCTAAACATGTGTTTACCATCTACACGGATCACAAGAATTTACTGTACATCAAATCCGCACAATGTTTGAATCCTCGCCAGGCGAGATGGGCACTTTTCTTTTCCCGATTCTCGTTCATTATCAAGTACCGTGCCGGGACTCTCAATATTAAAGCAGATGCGCTTTCCCGTTCACAGGTTCCCACAGACGAGGATGAACCTCCGGAGCGGGGTTTAATTCTGAATCCAGTTTCTGTCTCTGCTGCTTTAACTACTCCAGCTCCTCCTCCTGGAAGAATGTCCGTACCAGCTAGATTCCGCCCAGGAATACTACGGTGGGTCCATAACTCCAAGTTTTCCGGTCATCCCGGCGCTCAGAAGATGTACAAGTTTCTGCAAAGGTCTTACTGGTGGAACACCATGAGGAAGGATGTACAAGATTGCGTTAATTCATGTCCCCAATGTACACAACATAAATCTCCTCGTCTGCCTCCTGCAGGGTTACTTCGTCCTCTGCCTATCCCTGTGAGACCCTGGACTCACATTTCCATGGACTTCATCACTGACTTGCCCTGTTCCAAGGGTTGCAACACCGTTTGGGTTATCGTTGACCGTTTTTCGAAGATGGCACACTTTGTGCCCTTGACTGGTCTTCCGACAGCACCGAAACTGGCTCTATTGTTTATCCGAGAACATTTTCGTTTGCATGGGTTGCCACAAGAGATTGTTTCTGACCGTGGAGTACAGTTCACCGCCAGGTTTTGGAAAGCCCTTTGTTCAACTCTACACATTAAACTTAAGTTTTCGTCGGCTTATCATCCCCAAACAAATGGACAAACGGAACGAGTCAATCAAGATCTAGAGACTTTTCTTCGGTTGTATCTCTCTCCTTCACAGGACAACTGGGTGGAGTTGTTGCCTTGGGCGGAGTTTGCCCATAACCATTTGTTTCATTCTTCCACTGGGGAATCACCATTTTTCGTCAACTACGGGTTCCATCCCCGTGTTCCGGAATTTCCAAGCCTTCCGATAATAGAGGTTCCTGCTGTAGCGTCCACTCTACGACACTTTGGACAAATTTGGAGAAAGGTTCATGCTAATCTTAAGCAGGTTTCTGTTCGGTACAAGTTCTTTGCAGATAAGAAACGGCAAGCCGCACCTCAATATAAAGTTGGGGACAGGGTATGGCTGTCCACACGGAATCTCCGGTTGAAGGTGCCCACCATGAAATTCGCTCCAAGGTTCATCGGTCCTTACCCTGTGCTACAAGTCTTAAATCCTGTGGTCTGTAAACTGGGTTTGCCTGCCCATCTTCGCATACCTAACGCCTTCCATGTTTCTCTACTCCGTCCCCTCATACTGAATCGATTCCACTCAGCACTCCCAAGGCCAACGTCCGTAGTGGCAGAAGCTGGAGCGGAGTTTGAAATCAAAGCTATTCTGGACTCTCGTTATCTTCATAAAAAATTACAGTACTTGGTGGACTGGAAGGGTTATGGACCTGAGGAGAGAAGTTGGATTGGGGCTACTGAAGTAACGGCTCCTCGTCTGATTCGGATCTTCCACTCCAGACATCCGACTAAGCCCGGGAAGTGTCCAGGGGCCACTCCTGGAGGAGGGGGTACTGTCACGAACCTCGGGCAGCGGCGACCGCGCTTGTCCCTGCGGGTGGCCTGGTCTGCCCGGCGCCTCTCTTCCCCTGTCAGTCTCCGGCTTCAGCGGCGGGTCGGCGCTGCTCTCCGGCGGCTTCCCGGAAGCAAGGGCGCCGCCATCACAAGCAAGGGCAAGGAGGCGGAGCAGGTCTGACGTCACCTGCCTGCTCCGCCAATCAGGCTAGGGCGGGGAATTTAAAATCAGATACCAGGCAGAGATCCGATGCCTGAGTATCTTCGTTTCTCCTGTGGAAGCTATGATCCAGAGCTCCCTCGTCCCTGCAAGCATCCTGTGCTTCCAAGCATCCTGTCCCTGCAAGCATCCTGTGCTTCCAAGCATCCTGTCCCTGCAAGCATCCTGTGCTTCCAAGCATCCTGTCCCTGCAAGCATCCTGTGCTTCCAAGCATCCTGTCCCTGCAAGCATCCTGTGCTTCCAAGCATCCTGTGCCTACAAGCAACCTGTGCTTCCAAGCATCCTGTGCCTACAAGCAACCTGTGCTTCCAAGCATCCTGTGCCTACAAGCACCTCCGTGCCTCCAGTTACCTCCGTGTCTCCAAGCACCTCGTGCCTCCAAGCACCTCCGTGCCTCCAAGCACCTCCGTGCCTCCAAGCACCTCGTGCCTCCAAGCACCTCGTGCCTCCAAGCACCTCCGCGCCTCAAGCACCTCCGTGCCTCCAGTTACCTCCGTGCCTCCAGTTACCTCCGTGCCTCCAGTTACCTCCGTGCCTCCAAGCACCTCCGTGCCTCCAAGCACCTCGTGCCTCCAAGCACCCCGTGCCTCCAAGCACCTCCGCGCCTCAAAGCACCTCCGTGCCTCCAGTTACCTCCGTGTCTCCAAGCACCTCGTGCCTCCAAGCACCTCGTCCCTCCAAACACCTCGGTGTCTCCAAACACCTCCGTGCCTCCAAGCACCTCCGTGCCTCCAAACACCTCCGTGCCTCCAAGGGTCTCCCAGCACTCCCTGTACTCCCAGTACCTCAGTGCCTTCAATACCACAGTGTCTCCAATATCTCAGTACCCCAGCCTTCATTATTTCTACAAGTCTTGTCTTACAGGAGACCTACAAGAATTCCTCTGGGCCTCCCGCCTGCCGTCTTAGTTCTGCATGAGGAAGACCTACATCCGGCCATCTCTACTACGACCCAGTGGCGGTTCCTCTTCCCGGTCATCGGAAGAAGCCCCGAGTCCACAACACTCCCAAACCAGGTCAGTGATAAGAACTTGGAACTTCTAATTGAATAGACAAGGTCGGCTCTTTCCCAGAACGTGATTCTAAAGTAACTCCTAGCTTAACCTCTCTTAAATAAGCTAGGAGGCGAGAGTTTCCTGGTCGGAGTTTGCAGAATTTAACTAAATGTTCGGAGGACCCACAGTACATGCAGAGGTTACCCTGTCGACGACGAAGTCGTTCCTCCTCTGTGAGGCGAGAGCACCCAATCTGCATAGGTTCTTCTGTCGTTACCGGAGACTGTGATGAAGAATCTTGTCGAGGCCTAGGATGATAACGTGGACTGGATCGCTCTGCCCTGGATTTCTCTAAACTTCGCTCCCTGTAACGTAGGTCAAGTTTGTTACAGAGAGAAATCAATTCATCCAGTTTAGTTGGCACATCCCGGATAGTTAAATCATCCTTGATTCTCTCTGAAAGTCCATTCCAAAACGCGGCGATCAGGGCCTCCTCATTCCAGTTTAACTCTGAAGACAACGTGCGAAACTGAATAATATATTGACTGACAAGACGTAAACTTTGACGTAGACGGAGAATCTCCAAAGATGCTGAGGTGGTCCTGCCTGGTTCGTCAAAGATTCTCCGGAAGGATGATACGAACTCCTTGTAATTAGAGAGGATAGGATCACCTCTTTCCCATAATGGTGATGCCCACTCCAGAGCCTGACCGGAGAGGAGGGCAATAATATATGCAACCTTAGAACGAGCTGATGGGAAACTGGCAGACAACAGTTCGAACTGGATCTCGCATTGATTCAGGAATCCTCTGCAAAGTTTTGGAGTTCCGTCAAACTTACTCGGAGAGGGTAACTGCAAGCGGGACGTAGGCAGCGTCACAGGAGAAGCTGTAGTGGTAACTGGGACAACCGGAGTTGGAATCTGGACTTGAGACGTTTTGATAGCCGAATGAAGAGTCTCTAAACGGTCTGCCATAGTTTGCATAAACTGCACTATTTGTGTCTGTATAGTCTCCTGGTTTTCCAGACAAGAAAGGATATCTGACGTAGCACCGCCTCCTGCGAATTGGTCACTTGACGGATCCATGTGGCCAGTGCTTACTGTCAGGTCTGGGTGTTTTTGTGAATCCGTTAACCCGGGACCAACCACAGGTGTAGGTGCTGGGGTATGAAGAAAGCAGGGAGGACGAAGAAAGTTCCGTTTCATATTTTATTAGAAATAACAATTCAGTAAAGTGTTAAATGACAAGTTGTTAATCATCATATTATACTGAAGTATTGCAGGAATGGCAGAAATAATATGCAGGATAAAACTCAAAGACAAATAGAAGAAATGTTCATGGAACTGTATGCAAAACAAGCTGAAGAATAAATGTTGAATTGTCCAAATATAAATAAGCTTTGATGCTGAACTGTAGAATGTGTTTAACTGGATAATGCAGACATGAAGAAATAGCTGTGAGGATTTGCAATGAAGTTTTGAGAGGTAACTGAGAGACTGTGAAGAATTATCCTTGTAATGGCAACATAGAAAGTAAAAGTACTAAATTGGGTTACTTGCGAGTTCCGGAGATCACTGTGAAACTGTAGCAGATGATATAAGTGATGAACGGGTTAAATGCAGAGCAGAACAAACGAACAGCTGAAGTTAGTTGAATCCTCCAAACTCTGTATGGTTGAAAGCAGGCAGACAGGGTTTCCTCATGCAAGACTCTGGGAATCCAACTGCTTCCAGTAGGTGTGCAATTAACTGACAGCACAGCGGGGAGCTGGTGGATCTTTTAGCAGTGAAGGCTGCAGACGGACCTCTGGGAACGGAGGCGATATCTGGACCACGGGAATCACACAGGAATGCACGGAGAGAGCTCAGAGCTAGAGCACAGCGTTGATACAACAAAGCACTGGCCCAGAGTAACATAATCCCAGCCTACTTAAAGGCAGCACAAGCATGGGATTGGCTTACACCTGCCCACAGGTGTTTTCACAAGTGCTCTGTATTACCTATTTGGTCTCCAACATGGCCACCTCCTATACAGCAGACACACCGCAGTGCCTTAGGCCATTTGGTCCCCGCACTCACAGTTCCCAGACTCTGCATTACCTGTGCCACTGATCACGCCGCGTCCCCACACGGGCGCACAGCACCGCGAGCAACTGCACTGGCAACGGATGAACCCCAGAAACCGCAAAGGTGAGAGACCGGTTCGTGACATATTGCCAATATTTGTGTTCCTGTTTGTGTATTATAACTCACCTACTTCTGTTTCAAACTCACTATTCACTTAAAAAGCCAAGCTCCGCTTTAGAAGGTAAGCTCTCACAATGTCACCTGTCTGTCTTCCACCATCCCCTAGATTTTGAGCTCCTTGGAGAAGGGCCCTCTTCCCTCCTGTTCTCACAACACTCTTCTCTCACACTTCAATTACAGGTTGTCAAAGAACGGACGCTTACCGCCGGTGATGGGCTCCGGGGGCCTATTTGCTGGCTGGCGGTGCTATGGCGGAGGTCGGCGGGGACCGCTGGTGTGGTGTGGCGGTGTTGGAGCGGGTGACTGTGCGGTCGCTGCTGCCGATGGAGTGCTGGTGCAGGGGAGATGGCTGGATGAAATCCTGTTCTCTGTTGTGTCTGCAGTGCTGGGGGCCACCATATTGGAGACCAGTTCACAATGTGCCAATGAGATTTAGTCCCTGGTCTCTTCCAGCCAATCACAGGCTGGTTACTCTGTTAAAAAGGGTTAGTCCAGTCTCAAACGTTGCCACTGCTTTATGTTGCTGCCTTTGTGCAGGTGTTCTAGCTCTGAGCTCCCCACAGGTACCTATTATGGTCATTACAGTGTCCTACGAATATCTTCAGCTCTACGAATCTGTTACCTTAGCCGCCTTCTGCTGCACAGTCACCAGTGGTTACCCCAGTCCTGCAGTTCACAGCTCGTTGCTTCCAGACGGCATCCTCTGAAGTCTTAACCGTGAAGGAGACCCCGTATTCCAATAGTGCCCTCAGCCACAACCAACAAACATCCATTATCCAAGTTCTTTCAGAGTTTTTCAATCACAACAAACAAATATTAATTATCCAAGTTCTTTCAGAGTTCTTCAATCACGACAAACAAATATCCATTAAGCAAGTTTTTCCAGTGATCTTCAGTCACGTCAATGTATATCTAAAACTCAAGTTTTCCAGAGACCGTCATCTTTTATATCAAGCATTCTTTGTTCTCATGTGTCATATTTTAAGTATGAGAAGAAACTAAGTTTGACCTCCTTGTTTCCTCCTTGTAGGGGCATCCACTCCTTCGGCTGACACTCACTCATTGGATTCACAAACTCAGCCGATTGTAACACAGCTCTCTCCTACGTAGCGAATGTCTATACCTGCATCTCCTCTCGCTTATTAATGTTTATCTCTTCCAGTGGCTGCCTGCCTCTACTAGTATGCCGATTACTCCTTTGCTTCCTTACATCTCGGCTGTAGTGTGTTCTGAGAATTCTGTTGCTAATTGTTGCCTGTGCTCTGTTTTAGTTTTTCTGTTAATGTAATGTTAAGTTCTGTGTACCCTGTATTGTTCTAATGTCTGCAGTATGTACGGTGCTGTGAAACGCTTGTGGCGCCCTATAAATAAAATGTAACAATAATAATAATAATTTTAATGGTGTGATGCCGTGGTTTGGTTGTGCTGGCCTGGGGGGTCCCATGCTCTGGACTTGAACCTTAAGAATGTTAGGGACCCCACTGATGAGGTCACCTGGCCATGGTAGGTACATATTTTTGTGAACCTGCATTTTCTTTTTACCTTTCTATCATAGCCAGCATTACCATTTTCATCAAATTGTGCTACAGTAGCTTTTCTGTGGGATAGGACTAGATGGACTAGCCTTTGATCCCTAAGCGCATCAAGGAACCATGGGTGCCCATGATCCGGTAGTCAGGTCACCGGTTGTCCTTCCTAATTAAATAATGTAAGGTTCCCCCTTTTATCGTTCCAAACACTCTTTTTGAGAACTATTGCAGACCATTAAATACCAATGTGCATGTGGATTCAGCCAGTTGAGGTCCAATGTACATTGCTCAGCACTACTACTGAAGTCATACTTGTCTACTTTTGAAAAAGCATTTGGAGAACATTGTAAAAGCAATAACTAGGCGCATTGTGCTAAAGAGGGCGTGTAATGCTATGTCTGAGAGATGTGTAAAAAAATTGACTTACGCCCAATTGTAAATGAGACATAGGCATATTTAAATTAAAATATAATAATTATATAATAAGGCAAAATGTTTTACCATAGACGTGGCTGTGCCTTAAAAATGAGATGTAGGGCGATTCTCCTTGATGCACAGGACAGCTACACAAATTCAAACGACATACTTCTCCAAAATACCAAGATCTTAGTGGTTCTTAAATTATAGGGTAAGGCACTGCTACTAAGCAATTAAGTTTTCATATAACAACAATTTCTTAACAGACCATTTTAAAAGGATAAAATAAATAAGTGTGTGTAATGCCCGGGACTTTATTTTCACTTTCCGGAGAATCACCCTGTACTGTTTTCTGGAATCTAACCCTTTACCTTCCACCAGGTTCATTAAATTCATTACACATCCTCTGTAATTCATCACACATTTAACCATCAGTGTGTTGGAGAGAGGTGGCCATTTTCTTGTAGCACGTATCCTCATAATTTTCCTCCTTATTCCTCCATGGTGGGAGTCGCCATGACATTCAGATACAGGTGACAAGTATGACCCAAGCATAGCTTCAAACTAGGGTGGCCAATCCCGGGCCATTTTTTCAATCCCGGAAATCAGGATTGAAAAATTATCAAACTGGAATTCCCGGGATACCCGGGATTGGTTCCTTTTCAATGTCCTCTCTGCCCTGCCCAGTCCACATAATTTACCCTCATCCAGATGGGAGGAGGGTGGATCATCCTGCTGCAAGGTGGTGAGGTGAGGTGCGGGCCAGTGCAGAGTGGCGGGTGGCTGATTGCGCAGCGTACCTCTGACTTCATGTCCTGGTGTGCAGTACGCACAGCCAGGGGACAGGAGGAGGTGAGCATGGGGAGCCGGGCAGCGTCTGAGCCTCCCGAGGACGCTCAATGCTGCCCGGCATTGAAAAAACAAAGGGGTTTCCTAATCCCGAAATCCCCGGGTCAATTTTTGTCCAAAATCCAAGGATCCCGCCAGTCCCGATTCCGGGATTACTCCCAACTATAGTACAGTTTTTTGCACAAGGTAGGAATAATTGAGGCCATTGCTATTTATCTTCTTTGAACTTCCCACAAACACTTTCTACCCTATAATGAAAAGAAATGTTCACTAAAATTGAAATAGAGATACAGTATGCTGAAGTTGAGACTACTTGTCTCTATGTGAGTAGACGCCATGCCCTGAGCACTTGACAACTAGTAACTGATCTTACAATTACCATAGGTACTTTTCATTGTTGAAGTAAATGCTACCTTTCGGCTTAGTAGTGCAGACAGCTAAGTCATCCAACATGTATGGAGGCAGGACACTTCCTTCAATAGCGACTAAAGCATCAGACTGTGGGGGAGATTTATCAAATCTTGAAAAGAGATAAACTACCATCCAATCAGCTACTGACATTTTACAGGTTGTGCTAGGAAAATGACAGAAGCTGATTGACTGATACTTTATCACTCTCCACTTATCTCTCCAAGATTTGATAAATCTCCCCCTGTGTCCCTAACTTTATCTCTAAACCAGTCAATACCCCTAGTTTTTTTTGAGAGCCAGACCATACCGTACATGAGTTAAGGTCCAGCTATGTAGGGAGAGTGGGCGAGGCTACATCATAATGGGGCATGACCACAACCCGGGCATAAGCTTAGCACTTTTGAAGCACTAGACCGCTTCTAAGGGGCCCTACACACTGGCCGACCCGCCGCCGAGCTGCCCGACGGCGGATACGGCCGACGAGCGACCCGGCGGCGGGGGGGCAGTGACGGGGGGAGTGAAGTTTCTTCACTCCCCCCGTCACGCGGCTCCATAGAACTGCAGGCAAATATGGACGAGATCGTCCATATTGGCCTGCATGCACAGCCGACGGGGGACCAGCGATGAACGAGCGCGGGACCGCGCATCGTTCATCGCTGGAGCCTCCACACTGAAAGATATGAACGAGTTCTCGTTCATTTATGAACGAGATCGTTCATATCTTTCAAAAAATCGGCCAGTGTGTAGGGCCTATAAGCCTCCTCCCCATCCCATCAAACAACTGTTCATTGCTCCACGTACAATATACACCAATAGTAGTGAGTGATGCTTGACTTAAGTAATTAAGGTATTATATTACATTATTAAGCCATTCTTGATCTATATAAGACCATGTATATTGCAGGACCTTATTTTTAAATCAAAGGGGAAAACCCCCCAGATAAGTATGGACAATTCTACAATTATTTTTATTCAGTAAAATTAAGATAGCAAAAATGTAACACATTTCATGAACATTAAACATTGTTTTGTCTTTTATGAAGTTCAATCATCAGTTTAATTTGTTCCTCCAGGTCATAGATTGGAAGCTTATTTGGGCAGGGCCGTCTTTGCCTTTTGCTTTAGGTTATATGAATTTATTTTGTATCATATTCTGATCCCCTCAATGTACAGTGCTGAATAATACGTCAATACTTTATAAAAATGCACTAATATCAATTTTTTTTTGCACGGACAGGAAGTAATTTATGAAAAAGGCTTTTTTAAATGTGCAGAGAATGTCAGAGAATAGCAGCAAGAAACCACCAAACTCGTAAGTCAATATTGCCAGGAATGTAAAATGTTGTAATGTGCAGTATGTAAAAATGGGATTCATACCATTGAGTGTGCAGTTGTAACAAATAGTACAGTACGTAGGGGCCTACTCATCATCCTTAAAAGTAGGTGAACATATTAATATTCATCTACGTTGTAAAACTTTAATGCTGCCCTCATTCATTGGTTTCCCTGAAATGTCCTGTTTATCTGTCATCTCCAAAGCTGATCATAGTACCCATACCCTAGCTCATTTATGACACATCAAAAAATACATACTTTTTGGAATTTTATTTCGAAATTTCTCTTGATTGCATGCTCCTATAGGAAGAAATTCTGGGTTTCCTTTGATCAGCTTCCTCTACTGGTTGTCAGGGTTTTCATGCACAGTTCATGCATTTGCACTAGCACCAGGGCCGTCTTTTCGTATGGGCTCAATGGGCTCTTGCCCAAGGGCCCCATGAGTATAAGGGCCCTAGGCAGATAGCTGAGGGTCCCCTCTTTCAAGGGGTACCAGCTTTTTGAAAATCGGCCCTGGGGAACCAGAGATATCCGGCTTGAAAGCAGTGGTCCCCATCCACGCCTGTTAATTGCTCTTCCCAGCCAGATATCTTGGGTCCTGTTTGACTTACAGTAGTTTTTCTGAGGATATAATCCAAAAGCTGGGACTTTAACCTTTCGGAGGACACTGGCAGCTTGTCTCTACTGTGCCCAGAACCAGAGATATCAGCCTTCCAGCAGCTGGTCCCTGCTCTACCGCCACATGCCTTATATGCAGTTTTAGATTTTCGTTGGTGGATTGCGCTGGCTCCTGAACTCTGATCCCCAAGTCCCCAGAACCTCCTGAAAGGTGGGACTCTCTAGTTTGTTATCCCATTCAAAGCTAAGAAAATTATTTTTAGGAACTTGAGATATCTGCAGTCAAGCAAGCTGCCCTCCCACCGGAAAATGATAAATATTAAGCCCACTTCACTATTCAACCCTCCCCTATGTATTATACACCCCCTACCACCTTATAAGTTATGTACCAGGGCTTCTTTATTCAGCCCAATGCCCCTTCTACAGTTTAGCCCCATCTGTGCGGTAAAGGAGTAATTAGCAGAAATTACTGCTCCAGGTCTTACATGCTGAGCGGAAGATAGAACACCCCCTACCACACGCATGACATCAAAGCTGCCGCTGATAGCACCCCCACCCCTACCGCTGGAGGATGGGTAGGGGGCCCAGTGCATTGCTGTGCCCAGGGGCCTACACTGCTGTTAAGACGGCCCTGAGTAGCACTGTCAAGACAAACTGCTTTAATGGTAGCGGTGAAAGAGATTGCGGGGACAGCTTATTTTTGGATAAGCTGTCCCTGCTCCGGAGCAATATTAAATTGCTCTAGTAATTATGGGGGTCATTCCGACCCAATCGTTAGCTGCAGTTTGTCGCAGCGCAGCGATCGGGTCAGAACTGCGCATGTGCCGGCGCCGCAGTGCGCCGGCGCATGGCAGCTTTCGTTACCTAGCGATCGTCTCTGAGACAGAGGCGGTCGCTAGGCGGGAGGGGGCTGAACGGCGGCGTTAAGCCGCCGTTTAGGGGGAGCAGACCGGCCAAAGCAGGCGTGGCCGGACCGTTGGGGGGGAGGGCCGCGGCGGCTGTGTGACGTGTCACGCAGCCGCTGCGGCCAGCGGGGAGCGACGAGCAACTCCCGGCCTGCTGCAGGAGCTGCGCTGGCCGGGATTTACTCCTCAAATACAAAGGCAATGCTTTTGTGCGATGCTTTTGTATTTTTGCGGGTGGGCCGGCACACACGCCTGTGCTGGGCGTCCCCCCGCATGTCTGAGTTAATGATCGTAGCTGTGCTAATCTTAGCACAGCTACGATCAACTCGGAATGACCCCCTATGTATCCACTGCCTCCACTCATGGTCCCCAATGATTAATAGGCTCCATATTAAGGATTACAGAGAATTGTGCCAATTAGGAAATACTTCCATAGTATACATACTGTAATATATCGATTTTAATGGGATAAGAAAAAACAAAAAACAACACAGTACTCTAGTGATATCACATACCCACTTGTACAATTGTAGATGGTGGATTTGAGATCTAAGATGGCAAATAAGTTCCTAGAATAACAGCTAGTGTGCCGCGAGCGGTCTCTAGGTATGCCGCCGCCCGACAGGGCGATCCACTGCCACTAGCCAGAGAGACCAGCCACCTCCACCCGCCGCAATCAATAGCCGGCTCGGGCAGCGCTATGCACTTCCGCGAGCGGCCTGTGACCAATGGTGACTCATAGGTCACACAGGCCACGTCACATTCCTGCCTGGAGTGCCCGCCCTCCCACTGGTCAGTGCTGCTCCTTCATCCATGCTGCTCCGTACTGCCTCCTCAGCACTCATCACAGCTGCAGGTATATATTTAAGACATTTTTTATCTATGTGTGGAATTACTGTAGGTGTTTGGAGTCAAATGCAAGCAATGTTTGAAAATACTGGGGGGGAGGGGGCAGTGAGTGGAATTATGTGAGTGAAATTATTAGGGGGGCAGTGAGTGGAATTATTATGGGGGGCAGTGAGTGAAATTGTTATGGGGCAGGGAGTGGAATTACTATGGTCGGCAGTGAGTGGAATTACTATGTGGGGCAGCATGCGGGATTACTGGGGGAGCAGTGAGGGGAATTATGGGAGTCAGTGAGTGGAATTACTATGGGGGCAGTGTGTGGAATTAATGGGGGGACAGTGGGGCAGATGTGTTAACCTGGAGAAGGCATAAGGAATTGATAAACCAGTGATAAGTGCAAGGTGATAAACACACCAGCCAATCAGCTCCAATATACAAATTAACAGTTAGGAGCTGATTGGCTGGTGCGTTTATCAGCTTGCATTTATCACTAGTTTATCACTTCCTTATGCCGTCTCTAGGCTTAATACATCTGCCCCAGTGTGTGGTGGAATTACTGGGGGAAAAGTGAGTGGCATTATTATAAAATTTATATGTTTTACCGACAACCGGGATGCTGGCTGTCAGTATACCGACAGTGGCATCCCAACTGTCGGAATCTCAGCAGTGAGTACCCTCGCGGGCTCGCTGCGCTCACCACACTTCAAGCCCGGTAGCTCACCACAGGTTATATTCCCACTCAGTTTGTGGCGTGGACCCACCAACCGAGTGGGAATACCGTGCAGAGGTTGGGATTCCACCTTTTCCACTTTCACTTTCACTGCCTGTCGGGGCGTTGGTCTCCTGAATGCCGGAATCCCGATAGCCTGTATTTTACCTGCATCCCATTATTATAAATCTGTGGGGGTGAAAACATTTTTTTTAATTACCGCAGGGCCCAATGTATTTGTATTACTTTGGGGCCAATGTGTTTGTGCTACTGTGGTGGCCAGTGTGTTTGTTTAATTACTATGGGGGCCAATGTTTTTTCTCCACCTGGGGCATTGATGGTGTGCCTTGGCAATTTTAAAGTCTTGCCGGTGTGCCGCGAGTTGAAAAAGGTTGAAAATCATTGCTATAGAGGGAAAGAAGAATAGTGAGAGATAAATAACTTAAAAAGGAGAGAAAAATAAAGAAGAAAAGAGACATTACAAAATAAAAATCAGTCAAAAGCAGTAAGCGCTAACTTACTGCTACAGTAGTTTATCACATCAACAGACCTGGCTCTGCATATGTATACATGCTTGAGTCAGCATGCGCTCGTATTGTGGTACACTCAGAGTCAAAATGTTAGCCTTCCATTCTTAATGTATACAGCCAGGCTCGTACTGGCCCACAGGGGTACTGGGGAAACCACCGGTAGGCCCCATTGCCTGGGGGGACCCTCCTCCTCTAGGGACCAGGTTCTAGACTGTGCACTTGAATTATATATTATACATATGCTATCTTATACTGCACAGGACTATGATGTATTCTCTACAGTACATTGCTGTCATTAATCTGGCACATTATCATGCACGCACTAGCATTAATTACTATATAAATTATCAAGGAGTCCAGACCAGGTACTCTATAATTGTTAGCCAAACCTCTGTGTGCCTAGCCACACCCCCTTTGGAGGCTGGCCACACCTCTAATCATGGGCCCCTACCAGAGCCGGATTAAGGGGGATGTCCCGGGGATACGTACCCCCTGGCCCCCCTTTCCAAAAGGGCCCCCTGCCACACTACAGATCGGATCTCTCTTCCGATCCGATCTGTGGTGCTGTACTCCCGTCCGCACTGCAGCGGCGGCCGTACAAACAGGACAGCTGAGCGACGGCTCAGCTGTCCAATAACGTATGAGTGAAGTAGGCTGCCCCAATGGCTGAGTGACAGGCTGCTTCATTCATACATGATTGGAGAGCTGAGCCGACGCTCAGCTGTCTGTGCGGTTGGTGGGGACAGGAGCGCAGTTCAATCGTTGGCTGGTATGTGACCCCCCCGCCCTCCTCCCCTCTTGAATAGGGGCCCCACTGTCTTAAGTACCCCGGGCCCCCCATAGACTTAATCTGGCTCTGGCCCCTACCACTGCATACCCCTGGTGGGCCCTTCATGCTCCAGACCGACACTGTATACAGCTTTAGATAACATGCTAACCACCTGGGTGTGTGAGGAACAGCAGCTGCTGAACAGTTTGCTTATAAACATACATTCACTAGGATTGAGGTGACTAAAGAGTTAATCCGCCCTCAGGGAATTCAATCTGGCAGGCGCAGTTTAATATCATTGCCAGCGATACTACTACTTGGGACTATAGCCAGAGAACCACGCATTATCTAAGATGTACTGTAAACAGTTATGCAACCTGCGGTGGAAAAGCACTGGCACTTTCTAGAACCCCAGGGCCTATAGAGGTATAGGTAATAAATGAATAAACCATGGAAGGGTATCTTCACTATTGAATCCTGTGGCACTTCCATACTTGCTGAGGGGTCCATAAAACCAGTGTTGATTACACTGAAAAGTTAGAGATAATTACATTGACCATTTTTATGCTAATTCATTTTTATTGCACAAAATAACCATGAGAATATTAACCAATATTCCGTTCATGATCTTATCAAGTAATGTATGTGCATTTATCCCACCCTATCAAGGAAGAAAATAACAAACAAAACAATGCTGCCCACGTCCCTCCCCAAAATAGGAAAATAATGTGAAAAGGTGACAGTGTATAGCACACAGACAGCCTGTAGCTTTCCTGTCATTATGGGTCATTGGCAGTCAGGTAATATGGTCCCCACTTGAGGGGACTCAATATTATATCCATTTCATGCAGCAGATACTTGTCTGCTCGTACACTTGGCAACAACCAGATAACTGTGTTACAGCCAGGATGTAATTTCATTCATGTAAATATCTTGTTAAGGCATGTCAAATATATAACTAGAACCAGTTGTCGAAGTGTAAATTTTGAAGTGGGGGTGTGGAAAATTTAAGGGGATTTAGTGTTCACTGACGGGTGTACTGCGCACCGGAAAACGGGCTGTGGCTACTCAAAAGGGGGGCATGTTCTTTAGAGGACAGAGGCGGTAAGGCAGACTGGGGAGGTGAGCCCTTCATTACCTTCCTCATCACCGTCCTCTGTACATCATCACTGTCCTCACCCCTCATTACATTCCTTATCACCCTTATTACCTTCCTCATCACCGTCCTCTGCACCTCATCACCGTCCTCACCCCTCATTACCTTCCTAAGCACCCTCATTACCTTCCTCATCACCGTCCTCTGCACCTCATCACCATCCTCACCCCTCATTACATTCCTAAGCACCCTCATTACCTTCCTCATCACCATCCTCTGTACCTCATCACTGTCCTCACCCCTCATTAACTTCCTAAGCACCCTCATTACCTTCATCACCGTCCTCTGCACCTCATCACCGTCCTCACCCCTCATTACCTTCCTAAGCACCCTCATTACCTTCCTCATCACCGTCCTCTGCACCTCATCACCATCCTCACCCCTCATTACATTCCTAAGCACCCTCATTACCTTCCTCATCACTGTCCTCTGCACCTCATCACCGTCCTCACCCCTCATTACATTCCTAAGCACCCTCATTACCTTCCTCATCACCGTCCTCTGCACCTCATCACTGTCCTCACCCCTCATTACCTTCCTAAGCACCCTCATTACCTTCCTCATCACCGTCCTCACCCCTCATTACATTCCTAAGCACCCTCATTACCTTCCTCATCACCGTCCTCTGCACCTCATCACCGTCCTCACCCCTCATTACATTCCTAAGCACCCTCATTACCTTCCTCATCACCGTCCTCTGCACCTCATCACTGTCCTCACCCCTCATTACCTTCCTAAGCACCCTCATTACCTTCCTCATCACCGTCCTCTGCACCTCATCACCGTCCTCACCCCTCATTACCTTCCTAAGCATCCTCATTACCTTCCTCATCACCGTCCTCTGCACCTCATCACCATCCTCACCTCTCATTACATTCCTAAGCCCCCTCACTACCTTCCTCAGCTCCTTTCCCTTGCCCATTATTGTGCCCCTTTCTCCATCTGAAAATCCAATATTGTGTCCCTCTCTCCACCTATTCATTTTTGCACCCCACTCCCCATCTGTATACTCATTATTGTGGCCATCCACTCCCACCCGACCCCAAGCTGAATGGGTTTTGTGTTTTCTGCCCTCTCCCTTGTAGTGATTAACTTACCTTATTTATTTTCTAGTTCTCTGTCTCTGCACTGCAGGATGCTCCTCCAGTCCTCCCACAGTTCTTTTTCTTCTTACTGTACACATGAGGGTATCTCACTAGTCACTTACATTATTTGTTGATGTGCTTGTTGGTATCCTTATTGGTACTTGTAGTTTGGCTATACATTATTGCTCCAGGTATACCTTTTGTACCCCGGGTGGTGATACTACCGCCACCTCCCCATACTTTTTCTACTGCATACCTGTCCCCAGCAGTAGCAATGCGGTCCCGATATAATGGGCCCTTTTGGTTTTTCCTGCCGGTCCTTTCCTCTTTTTTTATTTGCCACCAATTTACCCCCCCCCCCCCTCGGCCGTGGCGCCTATCTGCCCACCTGCTGTCGGACCCTATATCTAAAAAAGCGATTGATGATTACATCTCCCTCTATATGGAAACTAATTCCACCTCAGATACTTCTGTCCCGACTTTCTTGTGTGACCTTAAGGCAGTTGTACGAGGCACTGCGATCCAAGCAGGTGCTAGACTCAAACGACAAGCTATCCAACAACAACAAGACTTGGAATCTAAACTTAAGGAGGTTGAAGATAGGAATAAGCTCCACCCCTCTATGGCCCTACGTAGGGATTTAAAGGATATCCGAGGCCAACTTCAGAAACTCCTTATGAGACGGACCCAGTTTGCTTTAAATAGGTTGAGACAGAAATTTTACCTGACTGGTAATAGACCGGGGAAAATGCTGGCTCGCAAGCTATGTGCTCTACAGGCTTGTAATAGGATTAGACATCTGATTTCTCCTCAGGGTGGTAAAGTGTCCAATCCATATGACATAGCGAATCAATTCGCTAGATATTATACCAAGCTGTACAACCTTTCTTCTGATCCCCTTACTTTTCAACCCACTCCTGATTCTATACAATCCTTCCTAGCCGACGTCAAACTCCCCTCCTTTTCTGCGGAACAGCTCGAGACACTAAATGCCCCGTGGACCCCCTCCGAGGTAATTCAAGTAATGAAATCACTCCTGCATAATAAAGCCCCCGGTCCAGATGGCTTCATAAATGAATTTTATGTTTCTCTCTGTGATCAACTCTCGCCCACCCTGACCTCCTTGTATAATTCAATCTCCTCTCTTGGTGCTTTCCCTACAGAAATGCTGGAGGCTCAGATTATCACTATACCCAAGCCAGGTAAAAACCCAGTGCATTGTCAAAATTATAGGCCCATTGCACTATTGAACGGCGATATTAAAATTTTTGCCAAACTTATCGCTTTCCGTTTAAATGTCTTTCTGCCATCTCTCATTGCCTACGACCAAGTTGGGTTTGTGCCTGGTAGACAGGCATCTGACAATACCCGTAGGGTTTTTGACTTGATTGATATCGTTCCCTCTAACACTGGCCTTCTCCTGCTCTCTTTAGATGCAGAGAAGGCGTTTGATAGACTGAACTGGCAATATATGTCCTCGGTTCTAGACAAGTTTGGTTTTAGTGGCCATATTCTTTCTTCGGTTTTATCTCTATATAGCTCCCCCTCTGCACGGGTATTTAGTAACGGTTTCCTCTCCGATACATTTCCTATTACGAATGGAACATGACAGGGTTGCCCTTTATCACCCTTAATATTTACGTTGGGCATAGAACCCCTAGCTGAGAAGATTAGGATGTCTGGGGGCTTCCCGGGGGTGACTATTGGCACTACTACTCACAAGTTGTGCCTCTTTGCGGACGACGTCCTTCTGTTTGTCACGGACCCGCTATCCTCCCTTCCTTGTTTGCATGCTATCTTGGGACAGTATAGTGAAGCTTCCTTTTATAAAATTAATACAACAAAGACAGATGCTCTCCCCATTAATATCCCAGCTCCCATAGTGTCCACCCTTCAATCACACTATCCATATAACTGGCGTTCGGCTTCAATTCAGTATTTGGGGATCCAAATTCCACCTTCTACGGCCTCTGTTTTTGATGTTAACTTACCTCCACTCATTAATAGTTTTTTAGACCTGACTAAGTCCTGGCTATCTTATGATATTTCGTGGATTGGCCGCCTAGCAGCCTTCAAAATGACTCTCTTACCTAAACTCATGTACTTATACGGAACCATACCTTTTCTTTTCCCTAAAACGTACCTTGATAGATGTCGTGCTATAATGCTACGCTATGTCTGGAAGGCACGGCCACCCCGATTGGCTCGGTCCAAAATGATTCTCCCTCGTAGAAAGGGAGGGCTATATATGCCTGACCTGGTCCTTTACCAGGAGGCATGTGTGCTGGCCCAGTTTAAATACTGGTTGAGTGGGGCGCCTGTAGTGGGATGGGTATCTCTTGAACGTACTGGGAGTTTGGACCTTCCCTTAGAAGACCTTTTTAAGATACACCCAAACTCTAGACCCCGCTTATTGTCCCTCCTCCCCGCCACTAGAACATCTTGACAAATCTGGGATAAATTGGTGACTCGCCTGCCTGGACATCAATTTCTATATTCTACTATCTCACTGCGAGCCATAGCTAAATTAATCCCTAATTTAAATCTCTCTACCTGGTTTGTTTGTGGTTTGACTGTCTTGGGGGACCTTATGGATGGTAATGTTATGCTATCGTTTTCTCAACTCCAGTCTCGATATAATCTCCCCAGTGGAGAATTATTGCATTATTTCCAAATTCACCACTGGTACAAAGGTTTGCCTAGACAGGTGGCTCTCCCGAACCCGTTATCCCAGGTTGTCTTAACACGTGTATCTCTGTGTGACTCTAGAGGGGACATCTCGTTTTGGTACAGGACGCTTATCAGCTTGCTTACTACTACTAAGTCTAATGCGCAGCTAAAATGGGAACAAGACTTGGATCTTCCCCTATCTGAAGCCCAATGGGAACAAATTTTTATTTCTTCTTACCGAATGTCCAAGTGCTTGAATCACACGGAGATGCATATCAAACTCCTTAATAGACTATATTTAACACCGGAGAGGCTACACTCATTCTGGCAGTCTTGTTCCAAATATTGCTGGCGTAACTGTGGGGAAATAGGCCAAATTTTCCATATTTTCTGGTCCTGTCCTTCCCTTCGACATTTCTGGAGCGTGATATTTGCTTTGATTAATTCGGTCTTACACCTGTCCCTCACCCCCTCTCCGGTCATGGCCCTGCTCCACATTTTTCCTGCTGAGATACCACCTCATCAGAGATATCTGGTGGGGCATATTTGTATAGCTGCCAGGGCTGCATTGGCCCAAAGTTGGAAACAAGCTTCTCCCCCTCCTCTATCACTAGTCACCAACAAAATTAAATTCCATTTTACTATGGAAACTGAGTTCATGCCTTACTCTTCTGCGGCCTCCTCCCCAATGGTAAAATGGAGAGCATGGCATGACTACGTCACTTCTGGAGGGGGTGTTTCGCCTTCCCCCTAACTGACTCGGCTTATACTTCAGCTGTGCACCGGCTGTGCCTTACTAGCCCTGTGTCTATTATTTATTATCTGTTTATTGATATGTTTTCATGTTTGACCCGTGTTTATCTTTATCTGTATCTTTTTCCAAGATGACTTCGTATTTTTCCTATTGTATCTATATTGGATTGTTATATTTAACTTCTGACAATTTTGATATTTGCATGTTTACATCCCGTTCCCTTGGTTCCTTGTACCCCCCCCCCCCCTCTCGCCCCTTCCTACTTTCTTTCTGTACCCCTTCCCCTTGCAAAAAGAAAACTTGTTTTCAATAAAAACTATTGATGAAAAAAAACAACAACCTCTTTCTCCTATTAGCTATGCATCACTTGGGATTCACTGTCCTGCAAATGGCTGCCATACAGATAAAGACTAATCCTACTACAAGTCACAAATGAAAGTAAATTTATAAATTTTAGGCAGTCATCCCAAACACAGGACCCAAATGGTACAACAAGGTAACCTCTGCCCATTCAGCCCCATCCCACACCATTACCTGACACGCCTGTGCACAGCTCCCAGTACTAGATGGATGGAGGTACAGCTACAGTATAGCCTGGTCATGTTGTACATCTTCATGTACCATTACCCACACAAAGATGAGCTTCACCAGCAGGGGTGTATCTAGGGCTCCAGGCGCCCCTGGCAAAGTAAGGGACTGGTGCCCCCCATATTTGAAGTAGGGAAAGTGCATGTGCAAAAAAGGGACATGATCTTGTGGGAAAGGGGCATGACCATACAATAGATCTCCCAATTCAAATTACACTACACAGTAGTAACATTTATACACATTATGCCCACACAGTAGCAGTTCCCTTTACACATTATGCCCACACAGTAATTATTATAACACTGAGGAGACATCAGCAGTGCCTGGCCTGGCTGAGGAGGCAATGCCACCCAAGGCCAGGTAATATAATCAAATAGTAGTGCAAAGAAGTGCACTACCCAGTGGTGCAAGTAGAAAAAAAATCTTAGTAGTACTGTGTACGTGCACCTTCGGCACGCCAAAAAAGGGTGTGGCCATATGCCACATGGGGCGTGGCCAACGAAAATGGGGGGGTGATACACATATGACCCCAATAGTGTCAGATACACATATGCCCCACAGTGCCAGATACACACATGCCCCCACAGTGCCAGATACACACATGCCCCCACAGTGCCAGATACAGATATGCCCCCACAGTGCCAGATATGCCCCCACAGTGCTAGATATGCCCCCATGGTGCCAGATACACATATGACCCCACAGTGCCAGATATGCCCCCACAGTGCCAAATACACATATGACCCAACAGTGCCAGATATGCTCCCACAGTGCCAGATATGCCCCCATGATGCCAGAGATACCCCACATTGCTAGATACACATGCCCCCACGGTGCCAGATATGCCCTCATAGTGCCAGATATGCCCCCACGGTGCCAGATACACATATGCCCTCACAGTGCCAGATAAGCCCCCACAGTCATATAGTCATAGTCCCCATCCCCCTCCCAGCACATAGCCATAGTCCCCCAGTAAATAGCCATAGCCCCCACCTCCCCAAGCAATAGCCGTAGTCCCCCCAACACATAGCCGTAGTCTCCACCTTTCCCAACACAGTCATACAGTAGTCCCCACCCCCCTCCCATCACATAACAATAGTTCCCGGCCAGCATAGATAGCTATAGTCCCTCTCCCTGCATATAGCCCCTCACCTCCCCAAGCTCATAGCCATAGTCCTCATCCGCCTCCCAGCACATAGCTGTAGTCCACCCTTAGCACATAGTAATAGTCTCCCCCACTCCCAGCACATACATAGCCTCCCCACACAGCATATAGCCCTAGTCCCCACCCCACAACATCCCAGCAGATAGCCGTAGTGTCTGGCAATACCTGCTGTGCCGAGCTGCATGGGATGGAAGGCTGAGGATCGCTCGGCAGCAGGTGTCCGGCACCGTACCAAACTACGTTAAGAAACTGAAAATAAACTACTGCTTCCAGCAGCCCTTGCCGCCGGGAGCTCCAGACAGCAATGGTTGCTGTGAGTTGTAGTTTATTTTCAGTTTCTTCCCTGTAGTGCATTGCGGTGCCGGACACCGGCGCCAGCTCCTGGCTGCTGAGCGATCCTCTGCCCTCCATCACAGGCTATGCATAGGCAGCTCGGCACAGCAGGTATTGCCAGACACTACAGCTGAAGGGATTCCACCATTGGCTGAGGGTGGCACCGTCGGGCGGCGCCCTTGGCGAGTGCCATCCTGGCCAATGGGTAGATACACCCCTGTTCACCAGCGTTACTAGCACCCATGCCCACTCCCACGGGGCACTATAATAAATACACGCAAAACAACACGGGGCACTGCTACTAGACCTATCAAACTCAGGAGCAGGGCTGCCATCAGAAATTGTGGGGCCCAGGACCAAAAAAAATAGGTGCCCTCTCCTCCTGCTACCTAATTTCACCCCTTGTCAACATGACCATATGATGACAATAAGAAAAATGGAACTATGTGATGATGTAAATGGGAAACCCCTTTACTAAAGAGCATAGGGGAGGGCTTTGGGGGATGGGGAACAAGACAAGACAGGCTTAGGAGAGGAGGACAAAGTTGGGGGGGGGGGGTTGCAGTCGGGACAGAGTGGCAAGGATGGAGCCATGATGGTGCTGGTGAGTAGGAAAGGAGAGTATATAGGGGGTCATTCCGAGTCGTTCGCTCAGTAATTTTCTTCGCATCGCAGCGTTTTTCTGCTTAGTACGCATGCGCAATGTTCGCACTGCGACTGCGCCAAGTAATTTTGCTATGAAGATAGTTTTTTTACTCACGCCTTTTTCTTCGCTCCGGCGATCGTAATGTGATTGACAGGAAATGGGTGTTACTGGGCGGAAACACAGTGTTTTATGGGCGTGTGGATAAAAACGCTACCGTTTCCGGAAAA
Source organism: Pseudophryne corroboree (assembly GCF_028390025.1). Classification (NCBI taxonomy): domain Eukaryota; kingdom Metazoa; phylum Chordata; class Amphibia; order Anura; family Myobatrachidae; genus Pseudophryne; species Pseudophryne corroboree. The sequence continues at coordinate 239,825,206 of NC_086444.1, read as the reverse complement.
AACGCGGTAGTGGCTGGAGAAACGGGGGAGTGTCTGGGCGAACGCTGGGTGTGTTTGTGACGTCAAACCATGAACGACAAGCACTGAACTGATCGCAGATGCCGAGTAAGTCTGAAGCTACTCTGAAACTGCTAAGTAGTTTGTAATCGCAATATTGCGAATACATCGTTCGCAATTTTAAGAAGCTAAGATTCACTCCCAGTAGGCGGAGGCTTAGTATGAGCAACTCTGCTAAAATCGCCTTGCGAGCGAACAACTCGGAATGACCTCCATAGAGCGGAAGGCATAGAGACTTAGGGACTGTTTTATCACCATCCGCATCTGGTGACAGGTGATGAAATAGTCTAAATTCGCAATGCGATAATTGAGTACATCACATGGATTATCACATGCAGGGACAGAGCTTGTGAGAAAGCTCTATCTGCAGCATCATCGGAGTATTATTCGTACAAAATACCCCGATGTCCTGCTCCGCATGCGCCGCCGTCCATCGCTACCGCTGTCGCCGGGTCCCCCCCTTCGCTACTACCCTTGCGCCGCAAAAGAGCCGCCCCCCGGGATTTATACTTAACAGTGCTCCAGGAGGCTGCCGGGCGCCGGATCCTGCTTCTGTGCTGTGACCACCAGTGCTGTAAAGTAAGCTGCGCGTTGCAGCGTCACTTTACTGCACAGGGGTCACAGCGCAGCACATGGATGACTCGGTGCCCGGCGGCAGTCGCCAGAGCACTGATCCCCGGCTACTAGGACTGGTAAGTAAGTATGAGTTTTTTTTTCCATTGGACAAACAGAGCTGATCACACTGGCCAGGTCCCGCACAGTTTTATCTGCCAGGGACAGAGAAAGCTGGGTAAAACACTGCAGATCGCAGTGCTGCCCTGTGATTTCGCCAGCCCGATCTAGCGTTAACATCACAGAGCACACTGCAGAGTTTTTTCACCTTTTTTTGTAAATTCGGCCACATCGCATTTCCCATTATACAGGTACTTGCAGCACTGCTGTTAAACCCTTATTCTGCTCATTGGTGTCTTAATGAGAAAGAATTTATTATATTTTTAATAATTTTTACTAATTTAATTGAAGCAATTAACCTAATAAAGATTCCTAATAAAAAGAGACCTCAGATCATAGGCGCTATCCTTGAGAAAGGGCTCAACAGCCTGAAACACATTGGTAAGTGCTGAGAACAGAGATCCTGAAGTGGTGACATCATCTGCATAGCGCTGATGGGCAAAGAAGCAGGGAGACGCCAGTGGAAACCAGCCAGACGGAACAGGGCGAGAAGAATCACTAAAAGGTAGGCAGCTATAGGGAAAGCCAGTTAGTGCTTTCATCTGTGATACCACCTAAGTACGGCTCTGACCGCCGGCAACATAAATGGAACCCACCAAGCTGGAAATCTTATGCACTCACACAATTGCACACAAAGGTGCTGCTAAACATTTGTTTTCATATAAAAAAACCTTTTTCCTTTACAGGTCTTAGCGTTTTTACACTTTTAGCGCTCCATTTACATTTTATTATACACTGTATGCAGGTAGGCAATTGTTATGAAACACCCAAATGATTATATAAGACTTCTAGGGGTAAATTTACTAAGGTGGGAGTTTTTTAGAACTAGTGATGTTGCCCATAGCAACCAATCAGATTCTACTTAACATTTATCAAGCTGCTTCTAGAAGATAATAGAAAGAATCTGATTGGTTGCTATAGGCAACATCACCAGTTCTAAAAAACTCCCACCTTAGTAAATTCCCCCCCTAGAGTCACACTAGCAAGGTCGTCTGCAAACAGCCACCCGTTGTTTCCTTAGACTATGACACCCTTACTGGTACTTAGGATGCTGCCTGGTCTTACATTCGGAACAGTAGGGGCTTATACAATCATTGGGTGATCACTAGGTAATAGCTGGACTGGATGGAGATGGGACTAAGGAGCAGAGTCAAGACAGGGGTCACTCTGCATGACAGAAATATAGTAGCCACTGGTGGAGAGCAGAGTTCTCAATATACACTGTTATTTCGATGACCAGCTGAGACTAGAAGTTATGCAGAAATAACCGAGGTTCTCAATACGAAACTGGAGTTCTAGGTCAAGGCTCAGGCAGGGTTAACACAAGAAAGTAGTCTGGAGCTTCCACCCAAGCAGCGGACCAGGGTTTTAGGACACATAGCAGGGTCAGGGCGCATTCACCACAGAAACAAACCAGCAGCTATCACCAGCAGCAAGGTGCTGGGCTGGCTAACTAATAACAGGAGCAGGAACCAATCAACAGTTCCCATCCAGCCCAGCCTGCAATAACAATAATCTAGTGCAGTTGTGCTGCTGCATGTACAAAACAGGAAGCGTTCCGGCCGCTAAGAAACAGCCGGGAGCATACTGCAGTATAATGCTCATTTCCAGGCAACCTCCAGAAGCTCCTGTGACTGTCACAATAATAATGGTGGATCGTAACCGCTATAAAAGGAAAAATTATTTCCTGTTTAAGTACAGCAGCTGCATTGCAAAGCGGTAGGAGCTACTGTAGATGACAAACACCAAGAAGTTGCCTGAACTCTCCGCCTGAGCGATCAACTGAGCAATTAACTTGGCGGCATGTGTGAGTTCAAAGTGGGATGGTCCAGGACATTGACAGCAGTGTGGTGGCCCCCAATATGTGGGGACCCCTAGGCGACCGCCCGTCCACTCTATAATCTGTCTCTGGATCCGGGTTCACACTATTTCTTCAGTCTTAATTATTTTGTGACGCCAGTTTGGAACACACTGCTCATTTACTCTTGTTGCATATTGGACATTTGTTCTTCATGTTTGTTGTACTGTACTCACATTGAAAGTACTGCTTTGAATTTTTATTTGTATATGCCATGCTTTCATAGGTGTGCGCAGCTAATTTTATTAGGGGGTGCACCCCCAGAGGGGCATGTCTAGCACTGCCTTTTGGGCGTATCTAGCACCACCTTTTGGGCGTGTCTACTGTCTAGCATCACCCAGGGACATGTCTAAAACTATTTTACATTCAGTAAAATCACATGGTTTAATCTAATTTCTCTTACGTCCTAGAGGATGCTGGGGTCCACATTAGTACCATGGGGTATAGACAGGTCCACCAGGAGCCAATGGCACTTTAAGAGTTTGAGAGTGTGGGATGGCTCCTCCCTCTATGCCCCTCCTACCAGACTCAGTGTAGAAAATGTGCCCGGAGGAGCCGGTCACAGTTAGGGGAGCTCTACAGAGCTTTTCTAGGAAAGTTTATTTTTTTACAGGAGGCTGCTGGCAACAGCCTGCCTGCAGCGAGGGACTAAGGGGGGGAGCAGTGTCCGCCCTGCGGGGTCTGAGCCACTGTCTCCGCTGACAGGACACTGAGCTCCAGAGGGGTCGGATCGTTCTCCGCCACAGGGGATCGCTCGCCCCAGCAGCATGCCGCCAACCCCTTACAGAGCTAAAGATGTGGTGAGTGAGACACCAACCCCCCTAGCAAGCGGGGGCCGGTGTGAAGATGGCAGCAACGGGGAGGGAGCGCAGTACTAACTGCGCTCCTGGGAAGGCTCAGAGGCACATGGTGCGGCGCTGTGAGGGGTGCCCTGGGCCAGCGCTTACCCCCACACTAGTCCAGAAGTCTGTCGGGGTCCGCGGATCTCAGCCAGCACATTTTTCCTCAGGCCAGTATAATCCTTGAAGAGCGGGAAGAAAGCGCCATTAAGGGGCGGAGCTTCTCCTCAGAGTGGACCCAGCAGCGTTCCAGCGCCATTTTCCTGCCTGCACAGTGCTGAGAGGAAGAACAGGTCCTTCCACAGCAACTCCAGCTATCTGTACACGGTACCAGGGGGTTGCAGAAGGGAGGGGAGACTGTAAAACGACTGTGTATCCTATTAAGAATGATGCACAGTCAGCGCTGACAAGGGGGGTCTGGTCTCCCTTTGCTGAAAGCACTGTGTGTGGGTTGGCTCCAATCTCTGTATCTCTCTTGCCATTCTTGGGGGGGGGGGGGAACTCTGTCTGCCCTCACCTGTATGTGTGTGGAGTGTTTGGTGGTCTCCTTTAGCTATGTCCAGGGACACTGTGTCATATGCTGCAGAGGATTTATCCTCCCAGGATGATCTTATTCCATGTAATCAGGATAGCACTGGTTTAGCACGGATACCTGTAAGAGAACCAGAGTGGTTTTCCTCTATCAAATTTTGGATTTCTCAGATTTCTGACAAGTAATGAATCTGCAACCCATGTATTACAGAGCTCTATGGCAGTATGGCCAGTTTCTGGTACCTCAGGACGCCCTGCTATATACCCCCACAAACGTGCGCTTGTGCATGTCACGCAAGACGACAGGGATACCGATTCTGACTCCACAGAGATGGGGATGTGTTGTGGGGGTCCGCATCGCTTGCAAAGGGGGTGCAATTGTTGATAGAGGCTACCAGGGATGTGTTAAATGGTAATGATACCACACCTGAGCAGGTTGAGGAGGCTTTATTCACTGAAAATAAAAAAGCCTCGCTAACCTTCCCTGCGTCAAAGGAGTTGAATGCTATATTTGAAAAAGCATGGGTAAACCCAGAGAAAAAATTCCAGGTCCCTAAGAGGGTGCTGGTGGCGTTTCCTTTCCTGGAGGAGGATAGGAAAAAATGGGAAAACCCGCCGATTGTTAACGCATCTGTGTCCAGACTCTCAAAGAAGGTGGTTTTGCCTGTTCCAGGATCTACCGCCTTAAAGGAGCCGGCTGATAGAAAAATTATATTACGTCCCACTATTGCTACTGCATGGATTGCAAAGGCTATAGTAAAGTGGTCGGCTATCTTACTTGAGGATTTGGATACGATGGAAAGGGATGACGTTGCTTTATATTTACGCAACATACATGATTTATCAGGTTTTATGGTAAAATCCATGAAAGGCCTGGGTTCCATGGCTGCGGGAATATCTTCCATGTCTGTTTCAGCTCGTTGGGGACTGTGGCTGTGCCAGTGGTCGGCCGACGCGGAATCCAGGAAAAGTGTGGAGGTCCTACCCTATACAGGTCAGGCTCTCTTTGGGGAAGCGCTAGATGCGTGGATATCCACGGCTACAGCGGGTAAGTCTCCGTTTCTTCCCTCAGCAGCACCTGCTCCGAAGAAGTCCTTCTCTTCATCTACACCGCAGTTCTTTCGGCCTAACAGGCCTAGAAAGGCCAGAACGTCCAATACCTTCTTTAGGGGAGGTCGAGTTAAGTCCAAGAAACCTGCAGCTGCAGGTTCCCAGGAGCAAAAGCCTGCTTAAGGTACGCCAAAGTCCTCCGCATGACGGTGGACTGCGCAGCCTGGAGATGGAGCCAGACTCAGACACTTAAGTCACGTCTGGGTATCGTCCGGCCTGGATCCCTGGGTGATAGATATTGTTTCCCAGGGACACAGGCTGGAATTTCAAAGTCTCCCTCTTCATCGTTTTTTCAAATCAGGCTTGCCAACTCTGTTGGCAGACAGCACTGTACTACAGGACGCTGTCCAAAAACTGGTGGAAGCACAGGTCATTGTACCAGTACCACCTCACATGCAGAACAAAGGTTACTATTCGAACCTTTTCGTGGTACCGAAACCGGATGGTTCGGTCAGGCACATTCTGAACCTAAAATCATTGAACCCCTTTCTAAAGGAGTTCAAGTTCAAGATGGAGTCTCTCAGAGCGGTGATATCAGGTGTGGAAGAGGGGGAGTTCCTGGCATCACTGACTATCAAGGATGCTTACCTCCACATTCTGATCTGGCTGCCGCATCAGGCTTATCTCCGTTTCATTTCCAGTTCCAGGCCACGCCATTTGGCCTCTCCACAGCACCACGGGTGTTTACCAAGGTGATGGCAGAAATTATGATTCTCCTCTGCAAACAGGGTGTGAACATCATTCCATATCTGGACAATCTGCTGATAAAGGCATCATCCTGATCCAAGGAGAAGCTGCTGCACTCCATTGTTCTCACAACACGCCTCCTCAAGAGTCATGGTTGGATTCTGAACCTTCCAAAGTCACATTTGGAACAAACCCAGAGGTTATCATTTCTGGGAATGATCCTGGACACGGAAGTACAAAAGGTGTTTCTTCCGCAGGAAAAGGCGTTGGTGATACAAACTATGGTCTGGGATGTCCTGAAGCCAGCCCGGGTATCGGTTCATCAATGCATTCGCCTATTGGGAAAGATGGTGGCCTCTTACGAGGCTCTCCAGTACGGGAGGTTCCACGCTCGGACCTTCCAACTGGATCTCCTGGACAAGTGGTCGGGATCTCATCTCCACATGCACCAGAAAATTAATCTGTCGCCAAAGGCAAGGATTTCACTCCTTTGGTGGCTCCAATTGCCTCACTTTCTAGAGGGCCGCAGGTGCGGGATTCAGGACTGGGTCCTTCTAACCACGGATATGTGCTGCAGGGCCGACGGCGGCGTTAACAGACATATAGTTTGTACAGACTGGGCGACGGGCCAGGGGGTATATCGGCCGTTCAATAGAACGGCCAATATATTGTCCAGTATGTACCCAGCTTAAGAAAAACATCCAATCCATTTTTAACCTCTTCAGGGGCTAATTTTTAATTTTAGAGATATATCATTGAAAGATTTATTTTATATATATTTCATTGAAAAGAGAATACATTTCAAGTTATAAATACACATACTGAATGTGCCAGTATCTCTGAAGAGGTTAAACCCAATCAGTTATTTTACCATTATTATGTGCCCATGCCTAACAATAAAATATATTTTTCTATGTTGGTAGTGAAACATCATCCACCAGTCACAATAAATGTCACTTGTACAGTGTAATAAGGTTTTCAATTAAAAAAATAAATGTATTAAGCCTGGAGAAGTGATAAAGCGGTGATAAGTGGAAGGTGATAATGCACCAGCCAATCAGCTCCTAACTCATTTTTCAAACCCATAATGATCGGCTGGTGCGTTATCACCTTCCACTTATCACTGCTTTATCACTTCTCCAGGCTTAATACATCTGCCCCAATGTCTTCCAACTGTCCTGATTGCTGTGGGATGGTTTCACACACTCAGGACTTTGTCCCAAATGTGCGTAGAGTCGGAAGTCACATCCCTCACCTTGTTTATTTGTTAGTGAAGGGGGAGTGGTGAGTTATACACTGCCAGTGTTTTGAAGTGGTCAGGCTTGATGTTAGGACTAACACTGTCTAAAGAAATAACAACATCCCTTTGTGAGCTTCTCCCTTCCACATCCAGCAGCATGGTGGCAACCACACAACCTCATGCCTTGACCCTCCTCCTGTTGACTTTGTCTACTGAAATTTTGATTACACCTATAGACGAGGCCACTTTAATAATATTTTCCAGAACAAAATAAATTCCCAATCCACCTCTGACCACGTCCACAAATTGTGGTATTGATATTGTTATAATGAAGTCTGTGAATATAAGAAGTAATAGTATTATTACTGAGCACAGATGTACAAGGTGCTTTTTCAATCTTAATCTTGTTTAGTCCACTTGAATTAGACCAGAAATATAATACAATGGTGCATGTAGATGTTTGTTTTGTTGCTTTTGTTGGAGGGCAGAAGGTTGCATCACTGCCTTCCACGTGTTATTCAAGCAGTGTCTCTGCAGCCATTATTCTGTATGATGTGGTGAGTAAAGACACACTTCTGCAGTTCTCCTGGTAATTTGCACACAGACCACTGTACTGTGTGCATGAGTCATTATGGCACGCTATGTTTCCTGGCATTGCTTGTTCCTGCGGATGAAATATATAAGATATCTTTTATACTGTATACTGGTAATTGCTTTACATCTGTGTAATCAGTCAAATTCCATAGTTATCTCTCAGCAGGCCAATGCTAGCTTTTGTTTACATTTTGCTGTTTATATACATACCTCCCAACATATCTGATCCAGGACTTGGGACTAGTGATGTGCACCGAAAATTTTTCGGGTTTTGTGTTTTGGTTTTGGGTTCGGTTCCGCGGCCGTGTTTTGGAAACCTCACCGAAAATTTTTTGTCGGATTCGGGTGTGTTTTGGATTCGGGTGTTTTTTTCAAAAAACCCTAAAAAACAGCTTAAATCATAGAATTTGGGGGTCATTTTGATCCCATAGTATTATTAACCTCAATAACCATAATTTCCACTCATTTCCAGTCTATTCTGAACACCTCACACCTCACAATATTATTTTTAGTCCTAAAATTTGCACCGAGGTCGCTGGATGGCTAAGCTAAGCGACACAAGTGGCCGACACAAACACCTGGCCCATCTAGGAGTGGCACTGCAGTGTCACGCAGGATGGCCCTTCCAAAAAATTGTCCCCAAACAGCACATGATGCAAAGAAAAAAAGAGGTAGCTGTGTGACTAAGCTAAGCGACCCAAGTGGCCGACACAAACACCTGGCCCATCTAGGAGTGGCACTGCAGTGTCAGACAGGATGGCACTTGAAAAAAATACTCCCCAAACAGCACATGATGCAAAGAAAAAAAGAGGCGCACCAAGGTCGCTGTGTGACTAAGCTAAGTGACACAAGTGGCCGACACAAACACCTGGCCCATCTAGGAGTGGCACTGCAGTGTCACGCAGGATGGCCCTTCAAAAAATACTCCCCAAACAGCACATGATGCAAAGAAAAAAAGAGGCGCAATGAGGTAGCTGTGTGACTAAGCTAAGCGACCCTAGTGGCCGACACAAACACCTGGCCCATCTAGGAGTGGCACTGCAGTGTCACGCAGGATGGCCCTTCAAAAAAATACTCCCCAAACAGCACATGACGCAAAGAAAAAAAGAGGCGCAATGAGGTAGCTGTGTGACTAAGATAAGCGACCCAAGTGGCCGACACAAACACCTGGCCCATCTAGGAGTGGCACTGCAGTGTCAGACAGGATGGCACTTCAAAAAAATTGTCCCCAAACAGCACATGATGCAAAGAAAAATGAAAGAAAAAAGAGGTGCAAGATGGAATTGTCCTTGATCCCTCCCACCCACCCTTATGTTGTATAAACAGGACATGCACACTTTAACGAACCCATCATTTCAGCGACAGGGTCTGCCACACGACTGTGACTGAAATGACTGGTTGGTTTGGGCCCCTACCAAAAAAGAAGCAATCAATCTCTCCTTGCACAAACTGGCTCTACAGAGGCAAGATGTCCACCTCATCATCATCGTCCGATTCATCACCCCTTTCACTGTGTACATCCCCCTCCTCACAGATTATTAATTCATCCCCACTGAAATCCACCATCTCAGGTCCCCGTGCACTTTCTGGAGGCAATTGCTGCTGGTGAATGTCTCCACGGAGGAATTGATTATAATTCATTTTAATGAACATCATCTTCTCCACATTTTCTGGAAGTAACCTCGTACGCCGATTGCTGACAAGGTGAGCGGCGGCACTAAACACTCTTTCGGAGTACACACTCGATGCGGTCACTCATATAATCCTCCACCATTCTTTCAATGGTGAGAGAATCATATGCAGTGACAGTAGACGACATGTCAGTAATCGTTGGCAGGTCCTTCAGTCCGGACCAGATGTCAGCACTTGCTCCAGACTGCCCTGCATCACCGCCAGCGGGTGGGCTCGGAATTCTTAGCCTTTTCCTCGCACCCCCAGTTGCGGGAGAATGTGAAGGAGGAGCTGTTGATGGGTCACGTTCCGCTTGACTTGACAATTTTCTCACCAGCAGGTCTTTGAACCCCTGCAGACTTGTGTCTGCTGGAAAGAGAGATACAACGTAGGTTTTAAATCTAGGATCGAGCACGGTGGCCAAAATGTAGTGCTCTGATTTCAACAGATTGACCACCCGTGAATCCTGGTTAAGCGAATGAAGGGCTCCATCCACAAGTCCCACATGCCTAGCGGAATCGCTCTGTTTTAGCTCCTCCTTCAATGTCTCCAGCTTCTTCTGCAAAAGCCTGATGAGGGGAATGACCTGACTCAGGCTGGCAGTGTCTGAACTGACTTCACGTGTGGCAAGTTCAAAGGGTTGCAGAACCTTGCACAACGTTGAAATCATTCTCCACTGCGCTTGAGACAGGTGCATTCCACCTCCTTTGCCTATATCGTGGCCAGATGTATAGGCTTGAATGGCCTTTTGCTGCTCCTCCATCCTCTGAAGCATATAGAGGGCTGAATTCCACCTCGTTACCACCTCCTGCTTCAGATGATGGCAGGGCAGGTTCAGGTGTGTTTGGTGGTGCTCCAGTCTTCTGTACGCTGTGCCTGAACGCCGAAAGTGGCCCGCAATTCTTCGGGCCACCGACAGCATCTCTTGCACGCCCCTGTCATTTTTTAAATAATTCTGCACCACCAAATTCAAGGTATGTGCAAAACATGGGACGTGCTGGAATTTGCCCAGATGTAATGCACGCACAATATTGCTGGCGTTGTCCAATGTCACAAATCCCCAGGAGAGTCCAATTGGGGTAAGCCATTCTGCGATGATCTTCCTCAGTTGCCATAAGAGGTTTTCAGCTGTGTGCGTATTCTGGAAAGAGGTGATACAAAGCGTAGCCTGCCTAGGAACGAGTTGGCGTTTGCGAGATGCTGCTACTGGTGCCGCCGCTGCTGTTCTTGCAGCGGGAGGCAATACATCTACCCAGTGGGCTGTCACAGTCATATAGTCCTGAGTCTGCCCTGCTCCACTTGCCCACATGTCCGTGGTTAAGTGGACATTGGGTACAACTGCATTTTTTAGGACACTGGTGACTCTTTTTCTGAGGTCTGTGTACATTTTCGGTATCGCCTGCCTAGAGAAATGGAACCTAGATGGTATTTGGTTCCGGGGACACAGTACCTCAATCAAGTCTATAGTTGGCTCTGAAGTAATGATGGATACCGGAACCACGTTTCTCACCGCCCAGGCTGCCAAGGCCTCAGTTATCCGCTTTGCAGCAGGATGACTGCTGTGATATTTCATCTTCCTCGCAAAGGACTGTTGGACAGTCAATTGCTTACTGGAAGTAGTACAAGTGGGCTTACGACTTCCCCTCTGGGATGACCATCGACTCCCAGCAGCAACAACAGCAGCGCCAGCAGCAGTAGGCGTTACACGCAAGGATGCATCGGAGGAATCCCAGGCAGGAGAGGACTCGTCAGAATTGCCAGTGACATGGCCTGCAGGACTATTGGCATTCCTGGGGAAGGAGGAAATTGACACTGAGGGAGTTGGTGGGGTGGTTTGCGTGAGCTTGGTTACAAGAGGAAGGGATTTACTGGTCAGTGGACTGCTTCCGCTGTCGGCCAAAGTTTTTGAACTTGTCACTGACTTATTATGAATGCGCTGCAGGTGACGTATAAGGGAGGATGTTCCGAGGTGGTTAACGTCCTTACCCCTACTTATTACAGCTTGACAAAGGGAACACACGGCTTGACAAATGTTGTCCGCATTTCTGGTGAAATACTTCCACACCGAAGAGCTGATTTTTTTGGTATTTTCACCAGGCATGTCAACGGCCATATTCCTCCCACGGACAACAGGTGTCTCCCCGGGTGCCTGACTTAAACAAACCACCTCACCATCAGAATCCTCCTTGTCAATTTCCTCCCCAGCGCCAGCAACACCCATATCCTCCTCATCCTGGTGTACTTCAACACTGACATCTTCAATCTGACTATCAGGAACTGGACTGCGGGTGCTCCTTCCAGCACTTGCAGGGGGCGTGCAAATGGTGGAAGGCGCAAGCTCTTCCCGTCCAGTGTTGGGAAGGTCAGGCATCGCAACCGACACAATTGGACTCTCCTTTGGGATTTGTGATTTCGAAGAACGCACAGTTCTTTGCTGTGCTTTTGCCAGCTCAAGTCTTTTCTTTTTTCTAGCGAGAGGATGAGTGCTTCCATCCTCATGTGAAGCTGAACCACTAGCCATGAACATAGGCCAGGGCCTCAGCCGTTCCTTGCCACTCCGTGTCGTAAATGGCATATTGGCAAGTTTACGCTTCTCCTCAGACGCTTTTAATTTTGATTTTTGGGTCATTTTACTGATTTTTTGTGTTTTGGATTTTACATGCTCTGTACTATGACATTGGGCATCGGCCTTGGCAGACGACGTTGATGGCATTTCATCGTCTCGGCCATGACTAGTGGCAGCAGCTTCAGCACGAGGTGGAAGTGGATCTTGATCTTTCCCTATTTTTTGTAACCTCCACATTTTTGTTCTCCATATTTTAATGCGCACAACTAAAAGGCACCACAGGTATACAATGTAGATGGATGGATAGTATACTTTATGGATGACGAGTGACGACACAGAGGTAGGTACAGCAGTGGCCTACCGTACTGCTATATACAGTATAATGGACCTGGTGGACACTGTCAGCAGACTGCGTTTATAGTATAAAGAAAAAAAGACACCACAGGTATACAATGTAGATGGATGGATAGTATACTTATGGACGACGAGTGATGACACAGAGGTAGGTACAGCAGTGGCCTACCGTACTGCTATATACAGTATAATGGACCTGGTGGACACTGTCAGCAGACTGCGTTTATAGTATAAAGAAAAAAAGACACCACAGGTATACAATGTAGATGGATGGATAGTATACTTATGGACGACGAGTGACGACACAGAGGTAGGTACAGCAGTGGCCTACCGTACTGCTATATACAGTATAATGGACCTGGTGGACACTGTCAGCAGACTGCGTTTATAGTATAACGAAAAAAAGACACCACAGGTATACAATGTAGATGGATGGATAGTATACTTATGGACGACGAGTGACGACACAGAGGTAGGTACAGCAGTGGCCTACCGTACTGCTATATACAGTATAATGGACCTGGTGGACACTGTCAGCAGACTGCGTTTATAGTATAAAGAAAAAAAGACACCACAGGTATACAATGTAGATGGATGGATAGTATACTTATGGACGACGAGTGACGACACAGAGGTAGGTACAGCAGTGGCCTACCGTACTGCTATATACAGTATAATGGACCTGGTGGACACTGTCAGCAGACTGCGTTTATAGTATAAAGAAAAAAAGACACCACAGAAGTGTTTTTCAGGCAGACAAACGTATACTGGTGGTCACTGTCAGCAAAACTGTGCACTGTACTCCTGCTATAGCTGCTCCCCAGTCCCCACAATTAAGCAGTGTGAGCACTCAGCACAGATATATCATGCAGCACACTGAGCACAGATATGGTATGGAGCGTTTTTTTCAGGCAGAGAACGGATAAAAAACTGGTGGTCACTATTAGCAAAACTCTGCACTGTACTCCTCCTAACAGCTGCTCCCCAATCCTCCCCACAATAAGCTAAGCAATCAGATCAACTGTGTAGTATATAACTATATAAACGGAGAGGACGCCAGCCACGTCCTCTCCCTATCAATCTCAATGCACGTGTGAAAATGGCGGCGACGCGCGGCTGCTTATATAGAATCCGAATCTCGCGAGAATCCGGCAGCGGGATGATGACGTTCGGGCGCGCTCGGGTTAACCGAGCCATACGGGAGAATCCGAGTATGGCTCGGACCCGTCTAAAAAGGGTGAAGTTCGGGGGGGTTCGGTTTCTCGGAAACCGAACCCGCTCATCACTACTTGGGACACGCACTACCGAAAAAGGAGTGGGGCATTGTGGCAAGAGGATGGAGCCTGTGGCACACCCATTCACACCACTGTGGAGTCTGTGCACATCACATGTTATATATACACACTGCTTTCCTCCTGACTCTCAGGGCCACTCTAATGTCAGGTTCCAGACAGGGTACGCAAAGTATAAATTGTTAGTCTGTTAAAGGATCAGATACATGGTCTCTATTGGCTGTCTAAAGGCCCGTACACACTGGCCGATATATCGGCCGTTCTCTTGAACGGCCGATATATCGCGGGTCCGTCGGCCAGTGTGTACGGCCGATACGTCTGTGAACTCCGTCATTCACAGATGTATCGCGTCGGCCCCGCAGCACAGCCGACGGCCAATATATCTACCGATATATTGGCGCGTCGCTGTGTGTGTACGGCGGTCGGCCGACCGCCCGTACACATGCTGCGGTGGCCGGCGGTGATTGACAGCTGAACTGGGCGGGAGTGTGTACACGCCCGCCCAGTTCATGACGTCAGTCCCCGACGGATCGGGCAGTGTGTATGCACAGCACACTGCCCGATCCGTCCATAGATATATCTGCAGATCAATTGATCTGCAGATATATCTTTCTAGTGTGTACCCACCTTATGTCTCTGTACAGGCCGTGGTAACTGGCCACACCCCTAAAGCATGGCCCCTACGGCTGCATTCCCCCATTGGGCCCTTCATGCCCCAGTCCGCCACTGCACCTGTGGATCTTTAAAATGTGTCAGTGAGTAATGAATAAACATGTACCTGCTCGGTAACCTGAAAAATGTTTAAGAACGACTGCAATAAAGTACGAACCTGCAAAATGATTTTTTTTAAGACATTTTTAAAAGTGTCTCCTTTTTGTGCTTTTCTGTGAAAGAGCAGTAATGCTAGTGAATCCACTTGAGGCCTCATTTGGTATACCTAGTGCGGTCTACTAGTTTTAATTCTACAACCTATTGTTTTGAACGACTTCCTTACATGTACCTTAAATAGATCTGTTCAGAGGCATTCATACCATGTGCCTAGAGGTGAAATAGATGGTGGTGCATCTCCCCTCATTGGCGCAGAAGCACAGCTGAGGAGGGCGTATCTTGACAGTTTTGATAATCTCCTGCCACTTCCCCCCCAGTCTCTTCAGCCTCATCCCCCACCCTTGAATCTCTCCAGCCTGATTCCCCATGTTTCTACAGCTCAGCCACCCCGGTTTGTCTTCAGCCAGCTCCATTCTGTCTCCAGCCCTGCAGTGTCTCTCCACAACCAGCCAGTCCCCTCCTGTATCCAGCCCTGCAGTTTCTCTCCATACCACACGACACCCTTAAAAAAATGCAAACAGGTTATTTTTGTTTGTGTTAAATAAAAATATACCTTAACTATCAGGTGGTTTCCATGTAATAGGAAAACTCTGAAAAACTTGATCCTCCCTGGTTTCCTCTGCCATGTCACTCCATCTTCCTGCCCTCACTATTTCACTCCAGCTTCTTGTCGCCTATTACATTGACCATAACTAATTTGAATTGGTCCTGGGCCCCAACCGAGGGCACCCCTGCAAGTGTCCCGAGGCACCCCAGGGTGCCTAGGCACACAGTTTGAGAACCACTCCATCCTCCTACCTCCCCCATGTAACTTCGTCCTCCTTCCTCCTGTATCACTCCATCCTCCTGCCCCTCCATGTCATTCTTGCCACCCCGTGTCACTTGTGCCCAATACACCCACCTTACACCAGCCTCCTGCATCCCCTTTTTTTTGTAGCCGCTCTGCGATCCTTTTGTTCGCACTTCTGCTAAGCTAAAATACACTCCCAAAGGGTGGCGGCTTAGCGTTTGCACGACTGCTACAAACTGCTAGCGAGCGAATAACTCGGAATGACCACCTTAAGTAGTAGTTTGTTCTCCCTCTCACTGGCAGCTAGCCTAACCCTGCTGGCGAGATGTTCTAGCAGTGTGCCTGTATGTCATAGTCACGTCAGCAGGAAAGGGGAGGGGGGGGGGGGAGCAGGTCAGAGGCGTGGCTTGATATCAATGACATGCAGTGCGGTCTATGGCAAGGAAGGCACTGCTGCACTGACGTCCAGCCCAGCTGCCCCCCTCTCTCACCTGGGTCCTGGGCAGACGTTTCCTTTGCAGAGCCCCCCATCCGGGAGAGTGAGAGTGTTGGTGTTGCTGCCGCTGCTGCTGGCTGGGAGGGCGGAGGAGGATGAAATAGAGGGAAGAGCGCTGGCCGTTGCACGCATTCCCAGCTCTCACATCCTCTGCTGCCTGGTGTGTGACCGCTGCCACTTCCCCCTGCCACATATGGGTGATTGGACAGGGGATTCAGCACTGGATCCGCTGTCCACTCACATCTGCCTCGCTGACAGGGGCGTGCTTTCTGCCTTGATGTGGGCTGAAAGCTTGTCCCTGTTAATGAGGCACTTTTATAGGTGACAATTTCTCCGCTTTTTTTTTAATGGGCTCTTACAGCCCACTGCTTGGCCCCACCCCCCGCTTTATCCCCATTCCCATTGTCAACAGGAGGCACTGCTATATCAGTGCCTCCCAAACTAAATTAATGTAACAAAATTATTAGATTAATATAAAGAAGGTACTTATGACACAGAATATGTGTCATAAGTATCTTTGCATAATTTTGATCATTAATGACAGGTGATGCACTGCATCCCCTGCCTGCATGTCCCTACTTGATATAGGGGGGCAGTGCAGGGTTGTGCATGACATGGTAAAAAGAGGCTGTGCGGGGGCTGTGGCTTGCACGAATGCGTCATCGTAGCCATGATCCCTGCTATAAATGCTGAGATTATTGAAGTGGCGTCACTTAAACCCTGGACACCAAGTGCAGCGGCTGCTAAAGGAGGCTTGGCCACTAAAGGGGGCATGGCTGTGCCACTATAAAAAGGGGGCATGTGGAGGCGCACTCTGTATTATCACCCCCCTCGCCCCCCCGCGGGAGCCGCGGGCGCCCTAAAAGGGGTGTGGTCTAATAAAAAAAGGGGCGTGTCCTTGCAGAACTTACTGTGTATAAGCCGACGCTGCAGACAAGAGACAGGAGCTGAGTGCAGCACGTAATGTTACAGTGCAGCATCCGGCTCCTGTCACTAAACAGGAGACAATACTTTGGTGTCATCCCTCAGCAGGTGACACCCGGGTGCGACCCGCCCCCCTCCGCACCTCCCTTGTCACTGGATTATTGGAAATATACAGTAAGGGACGTGACTACAATGACGTGATTCAGCATGAATCGTGCCAACTGCCATCCGGTGCATCCTCTTCACTCGGTAAGTGGGCAGCGGGAAAGTGGGAGCGCCACCCATTTTATTTTAGCCTCCCACCCATTCCAGGAGAGTAGACAGGTATGTTAAGTATATAATGTATGGAAGAGATGACTCTCTGGAAATGTTTCCAGAGAGTTATCTCTTCCATACATTATATACATTAATATGAACCACTGTTGTAGCTCAGAGGCTGCAATGGCTAATGCCATCTCAGCATGACATCGGGTGGTATTCATGTGACCGGCGGTCTGCTGACCGACAGTCACATGACTTCCTCCACCATCCCGCCGGCTCAGTATCCCGATGGTCGGCATGCCGACCAACAGGGACTATTTCCACTCGTGGGTGTCCACGACACGCATAGAGTGGGAATAGAACCCGCGGCGACCGCAGGTCGCCACCGAGCCCGCAAGGGGTTTGCTGCACTCGCCCCTCCCCGCCGGGATCCCGGCGTCGGTAAGCTGACCGGCGGTCAGGAGACCGCCGGTCAGCCATACTACACCCATGACATCTTCTACTCTAAAAAAATGCAACAATTACCACAAGCCTGGACATATTTTCATAATGCATAAACGTTGAGTGCAAACATGCAACATTATAAACTCCACTAAATATAATAACCTATGATTGCACATAGTAGTATTATAATATTTCAACATTTCTGAATGCAAAAGTGCAGGATATTTTAATAACCTCAATTAATATACAACCCACAGATAGCTTGATTGTTGCATTTTTTTTGTTTTTTTGTTTTTTCAGAAAGTCAATGGCATATTGGAATGAATGGCATTTAGGTTTGCATAGTTGCTGGCTCAAATAAAGGGAAGCCACCCCCCTTGCCAGCCCATTATTTTAAAGCAGTGCATGCAAGAGCTTGCATTTGTGTGAGACTAGAAACTTTCCTCCAGTCTGAGAAAGGTGGATAGGTGATATCACTTAGTGCATAATGACAATCAATAGCAAACAGAGAAATAAACCACTTAAACAAGGTTATTTGTATGTAGATTAACCTGTCTTCCTTGTCAGAACATTTTTAGAGAAAAGGAGAACTTGACACAAACACTGATCTTATCATTCTTGACACCCCTAGGAAACTTGGTACATCCCTCTGAAAGTTGGAGAGCATAAATAGTGAAGAAAGGCTGGGAATGTGCACAGTTGTTTGTGCGACTGATCTGCTGCTGTCCTAGGCTCAACTTGTGACATGGAACACACAGAGGTACTGAAGCCACAGACATTGGATGAGCTGATCCAGATCCTGCATGAGATATTCTCCAGTGATATAGTGAATATAGAGGAAGTCCAGAACATAGTGGAGTCCTATGAGAGTAATCCATTGGAATGGATGAAATATGCAAAATTTGACCCATACAGGTAATGCTAATGAGTGACCATTGCTAGTATTTATTGTAGCTGCAGTTATTTCAATGGTAAAGTTTTATTTTACTGTGCAGATGATGCCACGCTGCACACTGTTAGTGTGCCATATGGAAGTAATAGAGGGACTTAGTATGGGTGACTTTTTTTTTGTTTTGTTCATGCATATACTTCATAGAAATTGTAAAGTGCGGTAGAACATGCTGGCGCTATATCAGTAAGGGGTTTATTCATTATTCATTAATTTCTACAAAGTAGGTGATAAAAAAAATGAATCTACTTTTGTAGAAATTAAATATTTGGGCCATTCATTATTAAGGTAATGTAGGCGATATCACTGATATCAGTACTTGGCTTCTCTCCCTGAACGGCTGGTAGGCTCCCGGAAAAAACGGGTGGCGCTCCCAGCCTGTATGCGTTCAGGATCCCGGCTATTGGGATCCCGGCAGCTATAATACTGACATCAGAATCCTGACAGCCGTCAGAATACCAACGACGGCATCCCGAAGAGATCAGGATCCCGACAGTCAGTGGGAGGAGGGGGTTTGGTTTAGCCACACTCCAGGGGTGGGGGGGGGTGATAGTGTTAGGCTGTGGGGTTAGGAATCACCGGGGAGGTGTTAGGGTTAGGCACTAAGCAGGGAAGGTTAGGTTTAGGCTGCGGGAAGGGGAGGTGGTGGTGGTGGTGGTGGTGGTGGGGGGGGTGCGGGGGTTAGGTTTAGACACCTCTGGGGGAGGTTAGGGTTTGGCTGCGGACAGGGAGGGATAGGGAGAAGAGCAGGGACGTGCGGTGAGCTAAATGGCTCAGGAGGCACTGGCTAACCCCAGAGTCAGATTTCCATGCAATATTTAAGCCAAAACATACATCTGGGCATTATACACAGGTACAGCAGTATTAACTCCTCGCCTGCCTCACCCCACCGCACGTCACTGGAGAAGAGGTTAGGGAACCCTGCGCACCCTTGTTGGCATTGCCGCGATTGGGATGCCGGTGTCTGTATACTGAATGCCGGCATCCCGACTGCCAGCTTTTCATACTGAACCCCTCCCATCCCCCTGGAAAGGTGAGCAAGTCTCATACACCCCTATCCAGCCGCTCGCACCAAGACATCCCCCACGGCCACACAATTACACAAGTGTGTGGTTCAAGGGGGACTGATAACGCAATTCATGCAGAATCATGTAATCATAGCCTCGCTGTTTTTTCTGCACTTTATAGTGGGGGGTGGAGCCATGATGATACGATCGTGCCACCAAGCATCCGCACAGCCGCCCAGGGGGCAGCAAAGTTGGCAAGTATGCTGGTACCTCCTCCTTACCTTTCAGTACTGATCTAGTCTGCTGTCCCCATTCTATTGTATGGGGACCAAAATTCATCAAGCTGTAAAAATAGTACTTTTTAGTAGCTTGACAGCAGGAACCTTTGCCATCTTCAGATGACCTTTGTGTTTGGACCCCTCTCCTTCCTAGAGAAGGAGGTCCAGGGTTGTGAAGAGGGATCCTATGGGATCCCTCTGCCCCTGTTTGGCTCCTTCCGCTGCATGGCTGGTTATTTGAGCACATGTGAGAACCCCAGTTCACGCATGAGCACTAATACTGGTGAGTCACTCGGCAGCTGTTATAGGGATTGCAGGGATAGCAGGTCTTTGGATAGTCACAGAGGGCCTAATTCCAAGTTGATCGCAGCAGGAATTTTTTTAGCAGTTGGGCAAAACCATGTGCACTGCAGGGGAGGCAGATTTAACATGTGCAGAGAGAGTTAGATTTGGGTGTGGTGTGTTCAATCTGCAATCTAATTTGCAGTGTAAAAGTAAAGCAGCCAGTATTTACCCTGCACAGAAATAAAATAACCCACCGAAATCTAACTCTTTCTGCACATGTTATATCTGCCCCCCCCTGCAGTGCACAACTGCAGTTGGGTTTTGCCCAACTGCTAAAAAATTTCCTGCTGCGATCAACTTGGAATTACCCCCAGAGTACTATTGCATTGCTCTGGGGTTTTAGTATCCACCACTGCTACTTGCAGTGAATTGGATAGTAAAATAGCAATGATTTGCAGAACTTGTTGAGTATACCACTAAATGTAAATTACATATAATCTGTTGATGTATGTGAATTAATGATGCCAGCCACGTCTTGGGTTAGTTGGCACAGTATACTGTCTGGCAGTATGTGACTTGCCTTAACTGGGGAATACATTCCTGGAGAACATCCTCTCCTTGGATGCAATTTGAAAACAAGAACATACCTGGAAAAATGGTTTATGGTCTGAAAAACTGCATTATGTCTTGCCAGCAGAGAGCGAAGCTATGGATCGTATGCACATATAATTTTTTTTTTTGAAATAATAAAATATAAAAAAAAAAAAAAAAAAAATATAAAAAAAAAAATATATATATATATACTGTATTTTTTTCTAATTGTTTTAGCACATTTGAATTTTTAATGCATAAGGGATGTGTGCTACACTTTTACCTCCGTAAATATCATGCATATGAAATGTCTCGCACCTGCAAAATCCAGTAACTCATGTTATTAATAGTGCTAAGCCTATCTTCCATCTTTCTTTCATTTGATTCATCAGGCAAAGCCTGAAAGAGTTGGAAGTGTATACTTGTACATGCCACGCAGATCGTATTGATTTCTAGACTTCTCTCTGGGAGTGGAGTGGGTGTGTATGTGAGAGCCAATCACATATCCTGCATATTGACACAACTGCTGGCTCTAAACCAGATGAGCTTCCCAGCAATGCCTGGCTGCAGTGCTCCGTCTGATTTATGCAGCTCTATCCAGGCCTTCTGTTCTGCAGCATGTTACTTCTCCTAAGTTATCCCGGCTTCCTCCCAGGCATAAACGCTATGGCTGTGCTTGAAAAATGACAGAAGCTAATTGGTTTGATACTTTATCTTTCTCAAAGATTTGGCACATCTTCCTCAATATGGGGCAGATGCACTAAGCTCTGGAGAATGATAAAGTGCAGAGAGTTCTAACCAATCAGCTCCCAACTGCCATGTTACAGGTATTTGAAAAATAACAATTGGGAGCTGATTGGTTTATCTTTCTCCGTTTTCTCTCTCTCAAAGGCTTAGTAGTACATCTTCCCCTGTATCTAGTAATACTGAGTGACTGACTGATGGAGGTCAAAACAATACAGTATGTTACATCTGTGGAACTACCTAGTCTCCTAGAATAAACAAACAGGATGGATCTTTACAATGTAAATGTTTGGTCATCATTGATTACTGCTATATATTTCCTATAGTTTTATCTCCTCTAGGGTGCGTTTGTCCTGAGCATTTGTCTGAAAATAATATGAAACCAGACACTCAACCTGTAAGTAAACTTCTGTCTGGCAGCAATTGCTTGTGACTATGATGTATGGTGCTTGTCCTTATACAGCAGTAATGCCTGTCAGTGGTTCCCATGTAACTGCTGACCAAGCATTCAGACCGTGGAAATGATCTGCAGAAATACCTTGGGGCTAGGCTACAGAAGATTACTCTACAAGGATGACTCATTTTGTAATTGTTTTATGCACAACACAAGTGTCATATTTATGTGGGTTTGTTTTTCAACTTAAATCACTTTGTACTGCAAACTGCTTTATTGGAGCAGAAACACAGTTTAGTTCAATTATCTTGGACTTGACATATTGATCCTTCATTCTGGGATCTTAAACAGGAAACATTAATTAATACAGAATTCATCTGATGGCGTCTGTCTCTTTTACATAATATGACTTTGTGCTGATCTGTAGCCATAGCTTCTGCAAGGTAGTACTGTCACAGCTGCATAGAAACTAAATACAACTGCGAGTCAGAAAAGCTAAAACTAATGAAAAAGAAAATGTTATTTACCAGGCAGGGCCGGATTTAGGACTGTAGGACCCTAAACTGAAGAGATTTGGGGGCCTTATGGGACACAACGTGTGTATGTATGTATGTATGTATATGTGTATATATATATATATATATATATATATATATATATATATATATATATATATATATATATATAATATATATATAATATATATTATACTAAAAGGATGCATGGCCTCGCTGGAAAAAGTGTGGCCTCTCACAGAAACAGACAATTATTATATCATATGTAAATTCACACTCGCTAGTCCTAATCATGCCTACATAATAAATATATAATGCACAGAAGGCATGTAATAATTTGTCAGATAGATCTCTGTGGTTCCTTGTACAAGTATAAAATCATTAACATTTTTATTTATTTATTTTTATTCCAAAAAGATTCACATGTGGTTCCAGGTGATCATTATGCCCTTGAGTTTTCCTGAACACAAGCTGTGACACTGGCCAGAGACTGGTTAAATAATAAGATTTACCAAAGAATGGACAAATAGAAGCTGTGTTACTAGCATACCTCCCAACATGACCCTCTCCAGGAGGGACAGAATGCTCTGCTTCTGGACTTCCCTCTTATTTTATGATTGCAGTCACCTGTGCTGAAACACTTTTCTTATCCATTAACCTGTACAACACAGGTGCCGGCAATTAAACATTAAGAGAAAAGTCCAGAAGCAGAGCATTGTGTCCCTCCTGGAGAGGGTCATGTTGGGAGGTATGTACTAGGTTTCTAGGTTATGTAAAGAGGACACTGGCAGATAACTGTAGTTAATATTTGGTTACAGACTTCTGCCAACACTGATGCACGTGATAGAGAATCTATAACTTTCCATCTAGGTGGTAGATGTTGGCTGCAGAACACAGAAAACTGAGATTGTTTGTTACTAAGGAAAAATAAACCTGAACTCCTATAAGAGTAAATGCATGCTTGCAAGACCAGCACTGTTAAAAGCTAAAGCATTGTACAATACTATCGCTCTCCCCCTCTGTCACACCAGCATTTTATACAGACAGTGGGGCTTATTCAGATTTGGTTGAAGATTTTGCTGTCTCAGCAAAATCTGCGATCATGTACTCACATGCTGGGGGCCACCCAGCATGTGTGGCACAGACCCACGACATGTTCGTAAATCAGTTGCGATATGGTCGATTAGAGGTTGACTCCTGCGGGACTGAGGTCCTGCTGCCACGTTTCCCATTGCTGGAAACGCAGGCAACTTCATAGGCTGGCCCCAAAAATGGCCATGACACGTCTGCGGTGCCTGATCTCTACAGTTGCATGGTGAAGGGTCGCGCATGCACAATATGGCCGGTGCGCATACCCTATGGACACAGCAGCTGCGTCCATCTCTGAATAAGGGCCAATGGTGGTCATTCTGACCCATTCACTCGCTGCGTTTTAACGCAGCACAGCAAATGGGTCCCTGCTTCGCATGCGCCGTAGTGTGCGGGTGCATACCAGACGGCCGAAGTCCTTAGCAGGGATGCGATCGCCTCTGCCTGATTGACAGGCAGAGGCAATCGCTGGCATGCGTTTGTTCCGGCCAACGCAGGCGTGGCTGGACCGAACGAGGGGCGGACCGCAGCGGCTGCGTGACGTCACACACAGCCGCTGCGGGCCAGGGAGTGATGAGTAGCTCCCGGCTAGAACGCTAAAGCTGCGCTGGCCGGGAGCTACTCTTGAAGTGCAAAGGCATCTCTGCTGTGCGATGCCTTTGCACTTCTGCTAGAGGGGGCCAGACTGACATGCGGGGCGGGCTAGCCCTGTGCTGGGCGTCCCCCCACATATCAGGGAAGAAGATCGTAGCTGTGCTAAATTTAGCACAGCTACAATCAAATCGGATTGATCTCCAATGTCTTTTCAGTCTCCTTTACTCCTCTCACTTATTTGACAATGATGCCCACTTCTCTACTCCAACATAGAAACTAGTCAGTCATCCAGTTTCTTCTGTGTCCATCTTTTTATACAAGAACCTCCCAGATTTTAAAGAGTAGCATAAAGTCATGGTCAATGCTATTCAGACTGTTATTAAATTGTGCCTTATTCAGCTTCAGTTGCAGTTTTGCTAAAATAGCAAAACTGCAACTGCTATCAATCGCATGCAGGGGGCGGCCAGCGTTGCAATCACAATAAAATTGCAATCGTATCGGTGGTTTAGGGTAGCCCGCTGTCTGTGCAGCATGGCTGCAAAGGCATTCGGTCCGCCACAATTTGCCCCGTCGTAGCAGCCATGTGTGTAGACTATTTCTGATGTTTCGCATCACTCGGCGGATCATTTCCGATGTTAACGCTTCCATTTCTTGACAAAGTTCACTTTTATTTGTCTGGCTACCTTAACATGCAGACTTTTCATTACTGGGCAGAAAACAATCCTCAGCTACATGAAAGGCCTCTACACAGCCAGCATGGCCATCTGAAAGGTGAGGTCTAAACGCCAAGAAATGACGATACTACGTATATTCAAACCAATTGAAAATAAACTGTATTCCATGCACTTTTAGCTTATGTACCAAAATTTTGGTTAGCATTAAACCTTGAATTTATGTTAACCTTTAAAATCTGGGAGGTTCCCCCCTCACCCTCACCCTGTCTATTTTTATCTGCAAGAAGTTAACCCTGTGTGGGAAACTCTAAACATATTTACAGTATGATTAAGCACTATGAATACCCACTCACTGTGCTGCTGATAAACTGATATTAAACATGAAGCAGACTGCCAGCTTCCAGCATATTGGCGCTGAGGGTTTGTTCACAAGTTTTGTGATAAATGGATCTAACCAAATGGGGAAAAAAACTAACATATATTTTAAGGGTTCTCCATTTGTTTTTCATGCATGGCACTCGTACCAGTGCATTATGAGAAATACAGCATGTTGTTTTGTCAGATTTATTTGACATTTTATAATGCACTGTTGGCAGTCACCCGATTCTTATGTGTTCTATTTTTGTTCTGCCTTTCATGCAAATATGGTATTAATGTATTAAAAGAAGATAGGTGTGAACAAACCCTTAAAGACTGGAGTCCTAAGATCTTTGACTCCCAAAAAAGATAATTGAAATAATGCCTAAGGCAGGAAGTACTAGATGGAGCTGAAAGAACAGGGTGTGCTGGTTTTCCCAGGAATGTTCAACAAATGTATAGTACATTACACCTATACTGGGCAGCACAGTGGTTAGTGATGCTGTCTCACAGCATTGGGCCATGGGTTAATTTTAATTGGTGCCATCTCTGTGTGGAATTTGCATGCTGCTGCCATGTTTCATTGATTTCTGGAAAAGTACAGAAACACACACACACACACTGGTAGGCTAATTTACTCCTGACAACAATGGACCCTAGTGTGCTTGTGCAATTGGGGGAGATGAAGCAAACCTTTTATAGACTGTGCTGAGCAAATTCTACACTTTCTCTTGTAGGTTTGAAGCTCCACTAATATAAGGACTGATGTGATTGACTACTGTGATAGAAATCAAATCCAGAGACCCAAATTATGGGGATTTATGTAATAGCCTGCGAGCTGCAGGCTGTACCGAAATTCCGACGAGTCTCTCTCCGTATTTTTAAAGCAGCAATCATTTACAAGACAAAACCAGGGTTGTTTTGCCTTGTAAAGATGGCTGCTTTAAAAATATGGGCATACTCATCGGAATTCCTGCACATCCTGCAGCTCGCAGGCTATTACATACTGTAAGCCCCCTGATCTCAGTATGAATTCTGAAAAGCATTTTTCTAGCTTACTTGTTTAGTAAATGCATATTGCCTTTTAAATTGGTTCTTCAGTAAGTTAGTTATACATTTGCTTTGAAAGATTTTTAATCTTTCAAAGCAAATGTATAACTAACTTACAGAATTGTATTACGAAAGGTTCTCTTTGGTTAAACACATCTTAAAAATAAAACCTAAATAAATAGTGTATTCATTTCTCCTTTTGTGGCACTTGAAATACAGTAGTAATGGGCTAAGACCAGCACTTGCAGGAATTTGCCCATGTGACCGGAAATATTTTAGCACAGTCCGCTAGAGGACTGTTCACACCCTAAAGCTGGCCATACACTTTTATGCGACTTCTCGGAGGGTAGAAGTCGCATACGATCACCCTTGAACCGCCCGGCAGCAGGATCACATATGATACATCATATGCAGTCCTTTTGCATATGATGTATCGTATGCGACCCCAGCCAATGCTGCCGGCACAATATATCTATAGTGCAGTACTTCCGATCCAGGGGCTCCGATCCGATGCTCACGGGACTGCGCATCGGATCGGAGGTAAAACACATGCGATTTGCCAGTTTTCATCCGATTTATCGGGCCGAAATGTCAGAATTGGATGAAATCATGCAGAAACGCACTAGAGCAGTGGTTTCCAAACTTTTTTGAATCACGGCGCCCTAGTATATCAGAATTTTTTTCACGGCACCCCTAGGCAAAAAATTTCTTATTGAGAAATTTAGAAAGAAATATTACATTAAGTAGATCGCGTTTATATGTCATCCTTAGGTTCAGTTGTGTGGTGAGGGACAAGATTTGCTTCTGTTTGGCCACATATTTTATGACTGGCAGCCACCAGCACTGGTTTTGCCTATTATATTGACCATGAATAATTTGAATTGGTCCTGGAGCACCAACCCAGGGCACCCCTGCAAGTGTCCCGAGGCACCCCAGTGAGCCACGGCACACAGTTTGGGAACCTCTGCACTAGAGTATGGGCACCTTTACTCTCCTTGTGCAAAGAACTGTTAGCTGCACTTACAGTATGTAACTAATAAACTTGTCAATATCAAATCTGATTGCTTTTAAAATAAATCTAACAACAAAACGGATTAATATCTGGTTACAGTTGAAGTAATGTTTTGCACTCTGTAGTGCACAAAGGACACTTTCTGTGTGTGTGTGTGTGTGTGTGTGTGTGTGTGTGTGTGTGTGTATAACACAGCACTATCACCTGCGTGGATTTCCAAGTTGGCTTTCAAGTTTAAAAGTGGTATAAACCATTTCATTGCTGCTATTTCCTAATAATGCTTTTGGAAATGTACCTACATGAGCATTCATACTGTGTCTTATTTTCCCACCTATTTATATAGATGGGATATTTTATTATCCTGTTAAAACAGTGGCGGCAACCAGTATTTTGGCTTAAGAGATTTTGTATAAGATTGTAGGAGCTAGTGACTTCACTGCTGTTCCATGCAATGGACAACGTGTTCCTCCCCTACAGCTGGAAGTGTTTTAAATACATTGCCAGGCAATTCCAGGCATAACTGGCTGCTGGTGTAGCATCACAGCTGGCGAGCCACAGGCAGCTAATCTCTTATTACACAACTGTGTCATTTATATCTACTAACTTGCTAAACTGGACATACTGTAATGCAACATTGTCAGCAAGACCAGCGTTCCGTTGTCATTTACTCAGTAGTAGTATTTACTTTTGTTACTGCAGCCAAACCCCCCCACTGCCCATTCCCATCCTCAGACCCTAGAGCAGTGGTTCATTTTTGATTCACGGCACCCTAGAGTATCACAATTATTTTCAAACCCTAATGTATGTTAGTGGAGAAATTCTGAAAAAATACTAAATCCATTAAGTATTGCTTATGTGTCATCCTCAGGTTCTGTTATGTAGTGAGGGACAGGATTCAAGTCACAAACACTGGTTTTGCCTATTACATTGACCATAAATAATTTGATTTGATCCTGGACCACCAAACTGCAAGTGTCCCAAGGCACACAGTTTGGCAAGCACTGCCTTAGACCCGTCTGATTGTCACACGCACCCATTTCTCTCCAGTCCCTACTAGAAACTTTTTTTTAATGTCCATGTGATTAGGTTTCCGTTTGTATTGTTATCAGTGTTCGTTTCCAGCTCATCCTCATTTAGCTAATCTGATCATTGTCAGACAGACAATGAAGGACATAAAGTGTTTCCTTCATATAGATATAGATAGTTTGAGTAACCAGCACTCACTGCTTTCCTAAGCACAATTAGAAGAGAGTAAAATGCATGTTGTGAAATCGGATTGTCACTCCCCTGAACTTGCCACTTGTTTGGGCTGGTTAGTATTGACTGTAGAGGGCTGATTCCGAGGTGGACAGAGATGCGACTGCAGCTGCATCACCTGTTTGCGACTTTATGCAAATGCCACTACAAAGTCCATCCCTTGTGCACATCCGTGCGTCCGAATGTGCAATGACTGTCGGCCTCCGTAGTGTGTGTGTATATATACTGCAGTAGTATATTTGTAAGTATGTGTGTTTCAACAGACTGTCTGGGGTAAGTGAGGATTACATACTACAGTTTGAGTACCTAGGTTCCTAATGATAACGCCTGACCTTGAAGTGACTAATATTAGTGTGAGTTCAAGTTTAACAAGAGGCAGAGCAGGAGGAGTTTGTAATTTAGGAGGTAACCTACTATTGCAGTATCCATGTCCAAATGTGTAAGAATGGGATTTTCTACTTGGCTTCTTGATGTACACTACTTAGACCATCAAGAAGTCCCTCTCTGGGTAAACCATGCATTGTATTTAATACAGAATATCTTCCACTCTTTATTAGCTTTATACTGTTGTACTTTTTTGGGCCATCAAACTTTGACAATGAGATCTAGAAGGCAGGATGCACAGGGATTTATTTTCAGTTTCTTATAAACCGCAGCATATTCCGTTGCGCTTTATGGGGGTAATTCCAAGTTGATCGCAGCAGGAAATTTTTTAGCAGTTGGGCAAAACCATGTGCACTGCAGGGGGTGCAGATATAACATTTGCAGAGAGAATTAGATTTGGGTGGGTTATATTGTTTCTGTGCAGGGTAAATACTGACTGCTTTATTTTACACTGCAATTTAGATTGCAGAATGAACTCACCACACCCAAATCTATCTCTCTGCACATGTTATATCTGCCCCCCCCTGCAGTGCACATGGTTTTGGCCAACTGCTAAATTTTTTTCCTGTTGCGATCAACTTGGAATTACCCCCTATAATTGGAATCAACAGTGATTATACAAACTGGATAACAGACATAGGGGTATATGCAATTGCGGTCGAATTCCCGAAATTGTCGAATTTCGGGTCATTTTTGACCAAAAAAAAAAAACGCCTATGCAATTCAGTGCTTTCCGACCAAAAAACGGACTTTCAAAATTCGACTTTTTGAAATTCGAATTTTTGCAAATTCGACTTTTCTGCAATGATACAAGTGCTGCAATTCGACCAAAGCATATTCAATTCAAGTTTGGAAATTCGACAGCAGTGCTTTTAGACAGCAAATTCGTCATTTTCAATCCGCCACACTTTGGAGGGTGAAAACAAATAAAAAAAATTTAAACATGTTTTTTTGTGTGTTTTTTTTTTTTTTTGGGGAATAGCAGATCTATTTATATTAGAAGGGATTAGGTACTTTTTTTTTTTTTTGGAGGCACAAATATTATTTATATATTTTTTAAAATATTATTATTATTATTATTATTATTTTTTTTTTATGCCGGAACGGTGAAATCATAAAAAAAAATGGCGTGGGGTCCCCCCTCCAAAGCATAACCAGCCTCGGGCTCTTCGAGCTGGTTCTAAAATTTCGGGGGGAAAATTGACAGGGGATCCCCCGTATTTTTAAAACCAGCACCGGGCTCTGCGCCTGGTGCTGGTGCCAAAAATACGGGGGACAAAAAGAGTAGGGGTCCCCCGTATTTTTAACACCAGCATCGGGCTCCACTAGCTGGACAGATAATGCCACAGCCGGGGGTCACTTTTATGCCGTGCCCTGCGGCCGTGGCATTAAATATCCAACTAGTCACCCCTGGCCGGGGTACCCTGGGGGAGTGGGGACCCCTTCAATCAAGGGGTCCCCCCCCAGCCACCCAAGGGCCAGGGGTGAAGCCCGAGGCTGTCCCCCCCCCCATCCAATGGGCTGCGGATGGGGGGGGCTGATAGCCTTTTGTGATAATAAAAAGATATTGTTTTTTCCAGTAGTACTACAAGTCCCAGCAAGCCTCCCCCGCAAGCTGGTACTTGGAGAACCACAAGTACCAGCATGCGGGAGAAAAACGGGCCCGCTGGTACCTGTAGTACTACTGGGGAAAAAATACCCAAATAAAAACAGGACACACACACCGTGACAGTAAAACTTTATTTCATACGTCGACACACACATACTTACCTATGTTCACACGCCGACATCGGTCCTCTTCTCCATGTAGAATCCACGGATACCTGAAAATAAAAGATCAATATACTCACCTCAGCCATGGTCCAGAGATACATCCACGTACTTGGCAAAAAAACAAACCGAACACCCGCTCCATGCCGGACTGAAAGGGGTCCCATGCTGACACATGGGACACCTTTCCACGAATGAGACCTGTCAGTGACAGCTGTCACAGAAAGGTCTCTAAGCCAATCAGGAAGCGCAACTTCGTTGCGCTCACCTGATTGGCTGTGCGCTGTCTGTACTGTGACAGCACATCGCAAAGCCGCTCCATTACTTTCAATGGTGGGAACTTAGCGGCTAGCGGTAAGGTCACCCGCCGGTCAGCGGCTGACCGGCGGGTGACCCCACCGCTACCCGCAAAGTTCCCACCATTGAAAGTAATGGAGCGGATTTGCGATGTGCTGTCACAGTACAGACAGCGCACAGGCAATCAGGTGAGCGCCACGGAAGTAGCGCTTCCTGATTGGCTGAAGGGACTTCAGTGACAGGAGTCACGTGATGTCCCGGCATTCGGGAGAAAGGGGTCTGATGTGAAAGCATTGGACCCCTTTCTAGTCCGGTATGGAGCGGGTATTTGCGTTTTCTTTTTTTTTTACAAGTACGTGGATTTATCTCTCTGGACGTGGATTTATCTCTGGACGCTGGAAGGTGAGTATCATTTTTTCACAGGTACCCTCGGATCGTCGGAGACCGTGGCAGTCGGCGTGTCAACATAGGTAAGTATGTGTGTGTCGGTAGTGTGTAATAAAGTTTTACTGTCACGGTGTGTGTGTCCTGTTTTTTTTGGGGTATTTTTTTCCCAGTAGAACTACAGGTACCAGCGGGCCCGTTTTTCTCCCGCATGCTGGTACTTGTGGTTCTCCAAGTACCAGCTTGCGGGGGAGGCTTGCTGGGACTTGTAGTACTACTGGAAAAACAATATCTTTTTATTATCACAAAAGGCTATCAGCCCCCCCATCCGCAGCCCATTGGATGGGGGGGGACAGCCTCGGGCTTCACCCCTGGCCCTTGGGTGGCTGGGGGGGGACCCCTTGATTGAAGGGGTCCCCACTCCCCCAGGGTACCCCGGCCAGGAGTGACTAGTTGGATATTTAATGCCACGGCCGCAGGGCACGGCATAAAAGTGACCCCCGGCTGTGGCATTATCTGTCCAGCTAGTGGAGCCCGATGCTGGTGTTAAAAATACGGGGGACCCCTACTCTCTTTGTCCCCCGTATTTTTGGCACCAGCACCAGGCGCAGAGCCCGGTGCTGGTTTTAAAAATACGGGGGATCCCTGGCCAATTTTTCCCCGGATTTTTAGAACCAGGACCAGCTCGATGAGCCCGAGGCTGGTTATGCTTTGGAGGGGGGACCCCACGCCATTTTTTTTTTACCGTTTTTTAAAATCGCGGCAAAATCCGCCAAATCGGCCGATTTTCGCCCGCGACTCTGGCGAATCCGTTTTTCATTGAATATGGTGAATTCCGGAAGCCACCTTCCGGAATTCACCTGGCGAATTTAGTCGAATTAAAAAACGGCGAAAAATTGCCGCGATTCGCCGTGAATTGCATATACCCCATAGAGGTAGAAACTGAGTGAGTCTAGGGGACTCACTCAGCTCCTAATCCTTGGGTTTCTTAGTACTGTGTATGGCTTTATAGTTCCATGTCTTGTAAGTAGTATGGCTGCAGTAATTGGTAGTATATTGTCTAATATTGATCTTTGCAAAACATCACTCTTTCTGGGCTGGTTTTAATTCTCTGTACCTGTAGAATCCAAATATTTACTGAGCATGTAAAATAGAATAGAATTGTAAGAATCACTCCAGGATAATGTTTCTGTCCAATATAAATACATTTGCACTGAAATGGCAGTTGTGGTGGGGGAGCAGTTCCTGCAGTGAAGTCTCTTCATAGTACTGTCCTGACAGGATCTTGCATGGAATTCTCACTCTACCCCCCGGCAGGTGAGTGTGATGTTGGTAAGATCCATTATCTGTTCCTACTTCACAGGTAACATGAGCACACGGGCCCACATTCAGATGTATAGTGCATCCAGAAAGTATTCACAGCGCTTCACTTTTCCCCCCACATTTTGTTATGTTACAGCCTTATTCCAAAATGGAATAAATACATTTTTTCCCTCAAAATTCTACACACAATACCCCATAATGACAACGTGAAAAACTTTTTTTTTTTTGAGAATGTTGCAAATTTATAAAAAAAAATAAAAAAATCACATGTACATAAGTATTCACAGCCTTTGCTCAATACTTTGTTGATGCACCTTTTGCAGCAATTACAGCCTCATGTCTTTTTGAATATGATGCCACAAGCTTGGCACACCTATCTTAGGGCATTTTCACTTATTCATCTTTGCAGCACCTCTCAAGCTCCATCAGGTTGGATGGGAAGCATCGATGCACAGCCATTTTCAGATCTCTCCTGAGATGTTCAATCTGGCTATGCCACTCAAGTACATTCAGAGTTGTCCTGAAGCTCTTTTGATATCTTGGCTGTGTGCTTAGGGTCGTTGTCCTGCTGAAAGATAAAACGTCGCCCCAGTCTGAGGTCAAGAGCACTCTGGAGCAGGCTTTCATCCAGGATGTCTCTGTACATTGCTGCATTCATCTTTCATTCTATCCTTACTAGTCTCCCAGTTCCTGCCGCTGAAAACATCCCCACAGCATGATGCTGCCACCACCATACTTCACTGTAGGGATGATATTGGCCTTGTGATGAGCTGTGCCTGGTTTCTTCCAAACATGATGCCTGGCATTCATGCCATGGTTCAATCTTGTCTCATCAGACCAGAGCATTTTGTTTCTCATGGTCTGAGAGTCCTTCAGGTGCATTTTGGCAAACTCCAGATGGGCTGCCATGTGCTTTTGACTAAGGAGTGGCTTCCGTCTGGTCACTCTACCATATAGGGCTGATTGGTGGATTGCTGCAGAGATGGTTGTGCTGCTGGAAGATTCTCCTCTCTCCACAAAGGAATGCTGTAGCACTGACAGAGTGACCATCGGGTTCTTGGTCACCTCCCTAACTAGGGCCCTTCTCTCCCAATCGCTCAGTTTAGACAGCTGGCCAGCTCTAGGAAGAGTCCTGGTGGTTCTGAACTTCTTCCATTTATGGATGATGGAGGCCACTGTACTCATTGGGACCTTCAAAGCAGCAGATATTTTTCTGTACCATTCCCCAAATTTGTGCCTCGAAACAATCCTGTCTCAGAGGTCTACAGACAACTCCTTTGACTTCATGCTTGGTTTGTGCTCAGACATGCACTGTCAAGTGTGGGAACTTATATAGACCGATATGTGCCTTTCCAGATCATGTCCAATCAACTGAATTTACCACAGGTGGACTCCAATTAAGCTGTAGGAACATCTCAAGGATGATCGGTAGAAACAGGATGCACCTGAGCTCAATTTTGAGCTTCATGGCAAAGGCTGTGAATACTTATGTACTGTACATGTGGTTTTTTATTTGTAATAAATTTGCAAAAAAACCTTTTTTTCATGTTGACATTATGGGGGTGTGTAGAATTTTGTGAGGGGAAAAAATAAATTTATTCCATTTTGGAATAAGGCTGTAACATAACAAAATGTGGAAAAAGTGAAGCGCTGTGAATACTTTCCAGATGCACTAGTGCTGGTGCTGCGTCCATCGCAGAGTACTGATCATCGTTACTTTGCAGAACCTATTCTGTGCATGCGTGAACGGGTCCTGTGACGAAGGACACAGATTGATAGCCTGATGCCGATTGGGGATGGGTAGGGGGCGTTAATTTCTCTAAACAGAGGCATGTAGCCACCGTACTGGGTGATTGATGTGTCCAGGATCTCCGTCAGAGGTAGCTCCTGCGGTGGCCGGCCTACGTGACCCCATGGATCATCCAGCCAGCCAGTGGTGTTGGAGATGATCCAATACTGCGTCCTAGGATGCAGTTCGGATCAGTAATGCAGCAGGAGGCGTGACACCCCCTGCGTATTGCCATATTAGTGCTACATCTACATTAGGGCCACAATGAAAATGGCTTCATGGGGTGACGGGGTAATAACCTATACATGTAAGTCACCCTGTATGTACCATATTTAGTACAGGTTGAGTATCCCATATCCAAATATTCCGAAATACGGAATATTCCGAAATATGGACTTTTTTTGAGTGAGAGTGAGATAGTGAAACCTTTGTTTTTTGATGGCTCAATGTATACAAACTTTGTTTAATACACAAAGTTATTAAAAATATTGTATTAAATGACCTTCAGGCTGTGTGTATAATGTGTATATGTAACATAAATGCATTCTGTGCTTATATTTAGGTCCCATTACCATAATATCTCATTATGGTATGCAATTATTCCAAAATACGGAAAAATCCGATATCCAAAATTCCTCTGGTCCCAAGCATTTTGGATAAGGGAGACTCAACCTGTAGTATCTTTGGTGGGTGTTATCCTTTAAAAAAAACACAAAAAAAACAATACCCTTCACATAAACACGATTCTTTATTGGTTTCATATACATTTCTTTATACACGTATTGCACATTTCAGCTAACGTTAGTAGACTGTATATATACTATGTACTTTCTTTCTTGCATATTGTGACGTGATTTATTTATTTTTTCTATGTTAAATTTTTTTTTTTTTTCTTTTTTAAAGATACACCCGGAACCTGGTAGATGAAGGAAATGGAAAGTTTAATCTCATGATTCTCTGTTGGGGTGAAGGACATGGCAGGTAAGAACAGAAGACTCTTGGAATATGTATACACATTGAAATAGCAGCAACTTTTAATATAAAGAATTTTGTTTGTTTCTTTTGTTAGTTTTATTGAAGCACATGACCGTAAATGCATATTTGCAGTGCATGAGACCAAATATACAGTAGATCAAACTATAAAACAAGTGCTCAGTAACTGGGCCTTATTCAGTATCCTTAACTCATTTCAAATTGCAAACGCCCGATTTTCTGCCATTTGCGCAGGCACAGAGTCTTCAGTGCATGCGCGGGTATTCACAATGTGATCGCATTTCGGAAGGGTGCGATCGCAATCCGAGTGACAGATGGCAGGCGTTCAGGGGCAGCAACAGGGCATTGGGGGAGAATAACGGAAATACAGGCGTGTCATGGCTATTTTCAAGGCAGCCCGATGACGTCTCCTGTAACAGGAAACATGGTGGCGGTGCGCCTACATACGCAGTCGGGCTGCATATGCAGAAGGCTACCACTATTTCGGCAATGTGATCGCAGTTGAATTGCAATCGCATTGTTGGGCGACCTTCCCCTGTGCTGGGCGACCCTCAGCATGCGATTGTCAGCAGTTTAGCATTTTTAGCAAAACTGCTACTGAAGCTGAATAAGGGCCTCAGTCAATGATATGGGCCCTCATTCCGAGTTGATCGCTAGCTGCCGTTGTTCGCTGTGTAGCGATCATTTTTAAAAAAATGGCAAAACTACGCATGCGTATGAGCCGCAATGCGCACGCGCGGTGTACAGGTACAAAGAGCATCGTTGTTTTGCACTGCTTCTAGCGACGATTTCATTCGCACAGCAGATCGCAAGGAGACTGACAGGAAGAGGGCGTTTATGGGTGTCAACTGACCGTTTTCAGGGAGTGTTTGGAAAAACGCAGGCGTGTCCAGGCGTTTGCAGAGTGGGTATCTGATGTCAATTCCGGGACCTTCGTCGCAGCAATCATCGCACAGAATAAGTAACTACAGGGCTGGTCTTGTTTTGCACAAAATGTTTTTGTACCGCTCGGCTGCACAGGCGTTCACACTCTTGCAAAGCGAAAATACACTCCCCCGTGGGCGGGGACTATGCGTTTGCACGGCTGCTAAAAGTAGCTAGCGAGCGATCAACTCAGAATGAGGGCCATTGAGTACAGCTTTTAAAGATTTCCTTGCAAGTAACTGTCTGCAAGATGTGGCAAGTCGTGAGATGTAAGGATAGATATACATATTTGCCTTTAAAAAGTAACACTTTAAATCCTGCAACCAAATTGCTGAAATATCAGCATTTTATGTAACTCACAAGTTATTAATTTTCCTTATAGAGTAGGTGAATGTTACAAGTTGACGGTGCGTTATTAAAAGCCCCGTTTATCTTTCTTTGGGATTCGGTCTGAAGGTCGACAGTCACGAGGTTGACAGGGGCTGAAGGTCGACAGGGTTTCTAGGTCGACGTGCTAGATTGACAGCTCAAAAGGTCGACATGAGTTTTTCACTTTTTTCTTTTTTTGAACTTTTTCAAATTAACGATCCACATGGACTACGACTGGAACGGTAACCTGTGCCGAGCGCAGCGGTAGCGGATTGAGGCACCTTACCCGAAGCGAGGGGACACTGTGCACTAATTGGGCTTCCCGGTCACTGTACGGAGAAAACAACACAAAAAACCCATGAAAAACTCGTGTCGACCTTTTGACCTGTCGACCTAGCACATGTGGACCTAGAAACCCTATTGACCTTCAGACCCTGTCGACCTATAGTGGTCGACCTAAACACTGTCAATCTAATGATCCACACCCCTTTCTTTAGTGGCCTTTGTAATGTTTAAATATAAATTATTCCTGTTAAACTGTTTGCTTTTTTTTCATTTGTCTTCTTTTTGCTGCTGATTTATTTTCAACACTCGTATAACAATTGTCTGTACTTGCTAGAACTGTCATACTTATCTCTTATCTTGAATTGTAATTGTGAGCATTCCTTCCGTCACTTTTTTCTCTTACGTCCTAGAGGATGCTGGGGACTCCAAAAGGACTATGGGGTATAAACTGGATCTGCAGGAGCTTGGGCACACTATAAAGACTTAAACTGGGTGTGAACTGGCTCCTCCCTCTATGCCCCTCCTCCAGACCCCAGTTAGACTTTGTGCCCAGGAGTGATTGGACACACACTAGGGGAGCTCTACAGAGTTTCTCTAGAAAGACTTTTGTTAGGTTTTTTATTTTCAGGGAGACCTGCTGGCTATAGGCTCCCTGCATCGTGGGACTGAGGGGAGAGAAGTCAGACCTACTTCTTCTTAGTTAAGGGCTCTGCTTCTTAGGCTACTGGACACCATTAGCTCCAGAGGGTTCGATCACTTGGTTCGCCTAGCTGCTTGTTCCCGGAGCCGCGCCGTCACCCCCCTCACAGAAGCCAGAAGAAAGAAGCCGGGTGAGTATTAGAAGAACCAAAGACTTCAGTGACGGCAGAAGACTTCAGTAACGGAGGTACAGCGCAGCGGTAGCGCTGCGCTCCATGCTCCCACACACTTCACCAACGGCACTTACAGGGTGCAGGGCGCTGGGCAGCAGTTACTAAGGTTTTTGGCTGGCGAAAAAGGCCTATATGGTGTCCGATCACGGTATAGGGTACCCCTGCCAGTTTGCAGATTCAAATTTTAGCGTGCTACAGTGCGCCGGGAAGGTGGCGGGGCTTAGCCGCACATTGCTCACCAGCGCCATTTTCTTGTATCTCTTCAGTGCTGCAGAGACACTGGCCCGGTCCTCCACGCTCCCGCAAGTACAGGGAGGAAAAACGGGGGGGGGGACATCAATTTGGTGCTTTTTTCATTTTATGTTAACAGCGCTGATCATATTACTGGCTTGTGTTAGTGTATGGGCGCTGGGGTGTGAGCTGGCATACTCTCTCTGTGTTTCTCCCTAAGGGCTTCTCTGTGGGTTTGTCCCTGGGCTTGTGAACTGTGTGAGTGGGTCGGCACGAGGTGTCAACATGTCTGAGCCTGGGTGTTCCTCCCCGGAGGAAGTTGTGGGGGCTGCAGAAAAGGATTTAAGTATGTGTCTGTCGGCACAGCCGACTGCTGATTGGATGACTATGCTGAGTACACTGAATGCTAATGTGGCTTTATTGTCATAGAGACTGGATAAATCTGATTCTCAGACACAAACATGGAGACAGTTGGTGGAGGACGCCTTGTCTCAGGTACAAATAGTCTCAGGGTCACAGAAGCGTGCTTTTAACCAGGTGGCGGATACAGGTACCGACACGGACTCTGACTCCGATGTCGATTTGAATGAGGCTTCTTTGCATCCACGGGTTGTCAAGAGTATTCATACATGATTATAGCCATTAAGGGGTATATGCAATTGCGGTCGAATTCCCGAAATTGTCGAATTTCGGGAATTTTTCGCCAAAAAAAAAAAATCGACAATGCAATTCGGTACTTTCCGACAAAAAAACGGACTTTCAAAATTCGACTTTTGACAAATTCGACTTTTTTGCAATGATACACATGCTGCAATTCGACCAAAGTCTATTCAATTCAAGTTTGGAAATTCGACAACAGTGCTTTTAGACAGTAAATTCGTCATTTTCAATCCGCCACACTTTGGAGGGTGAAACCAATAAAAAAAAATTAAAACATGTTTTTTTTGGTGTTTTTTTTTTTTTTTTGGTAATAGCATATCTATTTATATTAGAAGGGATTAGGTACTTGGTTTGTCTTTTTTGGAGGCACAAGTATTATTTATATATATTTTTTAAATTTTTTTTTTTTTTTTTTTATAGCTGGAACGGTAAAATCAAGGAAAAAAATGGCGTGGGGTCCCCCCTCCAAAGCATAACCAGCCTCTGGCTCTTCGAACTGGTCCTGGTTCTAAAAATGCGGGGAAAAATTTGACAGGGGATCCCCCGTATTTTTAAAACCAGCACCGGGCTCTGCGCCTGATGCTGGTGCAAAAAATACGGGGGACAAAAAGAGTAGGGGTCCCCCGTATTTTATACACCAGCATCGGGCTCCACTAGCCACAGCCGGGGGTCACTTTTATACAGCGCTCTGCGGCCGTGGCATTAAATATCCAACTAGTCACCCCTGGCCGGGGTACCCTGGGGGAGTGGGGACCCCTTCAATCAAGGGGTCCCCCCCACCCACCCAAGGGCCAGGGATGAAGCCCGAGGCTGTCCCCCCCCCCCCATCCAAGGGCTGCGGATGGGAGGCTGATAGCCTTGAGTAAAATGTCAGAATATTGTTTTTTCCAGTAGTACTACAAGTCCCAGCAAGCCTCCCCCGCAAGCTGGTACTTGGAGAACTACAAGTACCAGCATGCGGGAGAAAAACTGGCCCGCTGGTACCTGTAGTACTACTGGAAAAAAATACCCAAATAAAAACAGGACACACACACCGTGACAAGTACAACTTTATTACATACTGCCGACACACACATACTTACCTATGTTGACACGCCGACTGCCACAGTCTCCGACGATCCGAGGGTACCTGTTAAAAAATTATACTCACCTTCCAGCGTCCAGAGATAAATCCACGTCCAGAGTATAATCCAGGTACTTGGCAAAATAACAAAACGCAAAAACCCGTGCCAGCGGACTGAAAGGGGTCCC
Organism: Pseudophryne corroboree; assembly: GCF_028390025.1. Classification (NCBI taxonomy): domain Eukaryota; kingdom Metazoa; phylum Chordata; class Amphibia; order Anura; family Myobatrachidae; genus Pseudophryne; species Pseudophryne corroboree. Next base: position 239,785,604 of record NC_086444.1, on the reverse strand, counting down.
ATGTTGACACATGAGACCCCTTTCCCCGAATGCAGAGACCTCTACGTGACGGCTGTCACTGAAAGGTCTCTTCAGCCAATCAGTGAGTGCAACGTCCTTGCACTCTGCTGATTGGCTGTGCGCTGTCTGTGCTGTGACAGCGCATCGCAAAGCCTCTCCATTATATTCAATGGTGGGAACCTTGCGGTTAGCGGTGGGGTCACCCGCCGGTCAGCGGCTGACCGCGGGTAACCCCCCCGCGGACGGCAAAGTTCCCACCATTGCATATAATGGAGAGGCTTTGCGATGCGCTGTCACAGCACAGACAGCGCACAGCCAATCAGGTGAGCGCCACGTAGTAGCGCTTCCTGATTGGCTGAAGGGACCTCAGTGACAGGAGTCACGTGGTGTCCCGGCACATTCGGGGAAAGGGGTGTCATGTGTCAATATGGGACCCCTTTCAGTCCGCAGGATCGGGTCATTGCATTTTTTTTTTTTTGCCAAGTACCTGGATTATTTTCTGGACGTGGATGTATCTCTGGACGCTGGAAGGTGAGTATAATTATCTTTTATTTTCAGGTATCCGTGGATTCTACTTGGAGAAGAGGACCGACTGCTTCGTGTCAACATAGGTAAGTATGTGTGTGTCGGCAGTATGTAATAAAGTTGTACTTGTCACGGTGTGTGTGTCCTGTTTTTTTATTTGGGTATTTTTTTCCAGTAGTACTACAGGTACCAGCGTGCCCGTTTTTCTCCCGCATGCTGGTACTTGTGGTTCTCCAAGTACCAGCTTGCGGGGGAGGCTTGCTGGGACTTGTAGTACTACTGGAAAAAACAATATTCAGACATTTTTCTCAAGGCTATCAGCCTCCCATCCGCAGCCCTTGGATGGGGGGGGACAGCCTCGGGCTTCACCCCTGGCCCTTGGGTGGCTGGGGGGGGGGACCCCTTGATTGAAGGGGTCCCCACTCCCCCAGGGTACCCCGGCCAGGGGTGACTAGTTAGATATTTAATGCCACGGCCGCAGGGCACTGTATAAAAGTGACCCCCGGCTGTGGCATTATCTGTCCAGCTAGTGGAGCCCGATGCTGGTGTAAAAAATACGGGGGACCCCTACTCGTTTTGTCCCCCGTATTTTTTGCACCAGCATCAGGCGCAGAGCCCGGTGCTGGTTTTAAAAATACGGGGGATCCGCTGTCAATTTTGACCCCGGATTTTTAAAACCAGGACCAGCTCGAAGAGCCAGAGGCTGGTTATGCTTTGGAGGGGGGACCCCACGCCATTTTTTTCCGGGTTTTTCCCGTTTTTTTAATTCGCGGCAAAATCCGGCAAATCGGCCGTTTTTCGCCCGCGGGACTGTCGAATCCGTTTTTCATTGAATATGGTTAATTCCGGCAGCCACCTGCCGGAATTCACCTGTCTAATTGTGTCGAATTAAAAAACGGCGATAATTTGCCGCGATTCGCCGTGAATTGCATATACCCCTAAAGATGTTTTACGTATATCTGAGGAACCTACCGTTCCTGACACAAGGGTTTGTTTATTTAAGGGGAAAAGACCTGAGGTAAAGTTTCCCCCCTCTCATGAAATGAATGCGCTTTGTGAAAAGGCTTGGGAGTCGCCTGAAAAAAGGTGGCAGATTCCCAAGCGAATTTTGATGGCATATCCTTTTCCCTCTGACGATAGGGAAAAATGTGAGTCGTCTCCAAATGTGGACAAGGCTCTATCCCGATTGTCCAAGAAGGTGGCACCTTCGTCTCCTGACACGGCTGCCCTCAAGGATCCGGCGGATTGTAAGCTGGAGACGACTTTGAAGTCCATTTTTGTCAATACTGGTGCATTGCTCAGACCTGCTGAGGCGTAGGTATGGGTGAGTAGTGCTATTGCAAAGTGGGCTGAAAATTTGGCTTCTGATATGGATGCTTTTGATAAAGATAATATTCTTCTGACTCTTGGTTATATTAAGGATGCTGCAGATTACCTAAAGGATGCGGCGAGGGATGTTGGTCTCTAGGGATCAAGAGCCAATGCCATGGAGATTTCGGGCCAGGAGGGCGCTGTGGATTCACCAATGGAATGCTGATGACGACTCCAAGAAGAATATGGAAGCTCTTCCTTTTAAAGGTAGTGTCTTGTTCGGTGAAGGCCTGGCTGACCTGGTGTCGACCGCTACGGCAGATGCAGTCCTTTCGGCCTAATAAATACAAAAGAGGTAAGGGCTCGTCCTTCCTTGCTTCAAAGGGTAGAGGTAGGGGAAGGAAGTCGCCTGCAGTATCAGGCACCCAGGACCAAAAGTCCTCCCCCGCCTCTACCAAGTCCACCGCATGACGCTGGGGCTCCCCTGGGGGAGTCCCTACCGGTGGGGGGCCTACTCCGATTCTTCAGTCAGGTCTGGGTTCGTTCGGCTCTGGATCTTTGGGTACAGACTGGAGTTTCAGGAGATGCCCCCCAACCGGTTTTTCGTGTCGGCCTTGCCAACTTCTCTTCCCGATAGAGAGGTGGTAAGGGATGCGATACAAAAGTTGTGTCAACAGAGGGTCGTGGTGCCGGTTCCCCCGTCAGATCGGGGGGAAAGGGTTCTATTCGAGCCTCTTTGTGGTGCCGAAGCCGGACGGTTCGGTCAGACCGATTCTGAACCTAAAATCCCTCAATCCATACTTGAAAACTTTCAGGTTCAAGATGGAGTCTCTTCGAGCGGTGATCTCCAGCCTCGAAGGGGGAGATTTTATGGCGTCAGTCGACATAAAGGATGCTTACTTACACATCCCGATATTCCCTCCTCATCAAGCCTTCCTGAGGTTCGCGGTACAGGATTGTCATTACCAATTTCAGGCGTTGCCGTTTGGGCTTTCCACGGCCCGAGGGTTTTCACCAAGGTAATGGCAGAGATGATGGTCCTCCTGCGCAAGCAAGGGGTCACAATTATCCCGTACTTGGACGATCTCCTGATAAAGGCGAGGTCCAAGGAGCAGTTGTTTAGAAATGTGGATCTCTCCCTGTTGGTTCTGCGACATCATGGTTGGATACAAAATTTTCCAAAGTCTCAGTTGATCCCGGCCACTCGGCTGCCCTTCCTGGGCATGGTCCTGGACACGGAGATACAGAGAGTGTTTGTTTCTTCTGGAGGTCAAAGCTCTGGAAATCCAGACCATGGTCAGGGAGCTCCTGAGGCCGACAAGTGTGTTGATTCATCAATGTACTCGGGTACTAAGGAAGATGGTTGCGGCTTACGAAGCCATTCCGTTTGGCAGGTTTCATGCCCGGGTGTTTCAGTGGGATCTGCTAAAAAAATGGTTCGGGTCTCACCTGCACATGCACTGGGAAATAACTCTATCTTCCAGAGCCAGGATTTCTCTCCTGTGGTGTCTGCAAGGCTCTCACCTTCTAGAGGGACACCGATTCGGAATCCAGGACTGGGTCCTGCTGACAACAGATGCAAGTCTCCAAGGCTGGGGCGAAGTCATGCAAGGAAGAAATTTACAGGGAAAGTGGTCAAGCCAGGAATCTTGTCTCCACATAAATGTTCTCGAGTTGAGAGCCATCTACACCGGCCTGCTGCAGGCAAAGAACCTTCTTCAGGGTCTCCCTGTCCTAATCCAGTCGGACAACATAACAGCAGTGGCATACGTAAACCGCCAAGGCGGAACAAGGAGCAGGGTGGCTATGGAGAAGGCCACAAGAATCCTACGCTGGTCGGAACAGCACGTGAGCGCTCTGTCAGCAGTCTTCCTCCCGGGAGTAGACAACTGGGAAGCAGACTTCCTCAGCAGACACGATCTCCATCCGGGAGAGTGGGCTCTTCATCAAGAGGTATTTGCAGAAGTGACAAAGCGTTGGGGACTTCCTCTGATAGACATGATGGCGTCTCGCCTCAACAAGAAGCTTCCGAGGTATTGTTCCAGGTCGAGGGATCCCCAGGCTAGCGCAGTGGACGCCCTGGTGACTCCGTGGGTCTTTCCGTCGGTGTATGTGTTCCCTCCGCTCCCTCTCATTCCGAAGGTACTGAGGATCGTTCGACGAACAGGGGTTCAGGCGATACTCGTCGTTCCAGATTGGCCACGGAGGGCCTGGTATCCGGATCTTCAAGAATTACTAGTGGAAGATCCCTGGCCGCTTCCTCTACGAGAGGACCTGTTGTTGCAGGGGCCCTGTGTGTTTCCGGACTTACTGCAGCTGCGTTTGACGGCGTGGAAGTTAAGAGCCAAATCTTAGCTCGGAACGGTATTCCAGGGGAGGTCATCCCCACTCTTCTTAAAGCTAGGAAGGAAGTTACGGCAAAACATTATCACCGTATTTGGAGGAAATATGTTTCATGGTGTGAGACCATAGCAGCTTCGGCGGAGGTGTTTCACTTGGGTCGGTTTCTCCATTTTTTGCAGGCTGGCGTAAATGCAGGCCTGAAATTGGGTTCCATAAAAGTGCAGATTTCGGCTTTATCTCTTTTCTTTCAGAAAGAATTGGACGTCCTTCCTGAGGTTCAGACTTTTGTGAAGGGAGAGTTGCATATCCACCCTCCATTTGTGGCGCCGTGGGATCTTGAAGTGGTCTTGCAGTTCCTTATGTCTCACTGGTTTGAACCTTTGCGTAAGGCTGAGTTAAAGTTTCTCACTTGGAAAGTGGTCATGCTTTTGGCTCTGGCGTCGGCCAGGCGAGTGTCAGAGTTGGCGGCCTTGTCTCACAAGAGCCCGTATTTGATTTTCCATTCGGATAGAGCGGAATTGAGGACTCGTCAACGATTTCTACCGAAGGTGGTTTCTTCGTTCCACATTAACCAACCTATTGTGGTGCCTGTGGCTACGGATGCTGTGGCGGTTCCAAAGTCTCTTGATGTTGTAAGAGCTTTGAAAATTTATGTCGCCAGAACGGCTCGTACCAGGAAAACAGAAGCTTTGTTTGTCCTGTATGCTTCCAACAAGATTGGAAATCCTGCTTCTAAACAAACTATTGCTCGCTGGATTTGTAATAAGATTCAGCAGGCTCATTCTTCGGCTGGGCTACCGTTGCCGAAGTCGGTAAAGGCCCATTCTACAAGGAAGGTGGGCTCTTCTTGGGCGGCTGCCCGAGGGGTCTCGGCACTTCAGCTTTGCCGAGCAGCTACGTGGTCGGGTTCAAACACATTTGCTAAGTTTTACAAGTTTGATACCCTGGCTGATGAGGACCTCATGTTTGCTCAATCTGTGCTGCAGAGTCGTCCGCACTCTCCCGCCCGGTCTGGAGCTTTGGTATAGACCCCATGGTCCTTTTGGAGTCCCCAGCATCCTCTAGGACAGGGGTGGGCAATTATTTCAGCTGAGGGGCCTCTTGTCACTATCCGTGGGCCACGCATAAAATAGCAGCCCCCCCCCCCACGTGCCAAAAATATAGGGACGTGGCTTCGTGTGGAAGGGGCATGGCCAAAAAATAATACAGATTCATATTAGGCTGCTCCATTATTCAAATTGCGCCACACAGTAGCGCCACTTACACACATTACACCAGGTAGAGCCCCTTTTACACACATTATGGCAGGTAGAGCCCCTTTTACACACATTATGACAGGTAGAGCTTATACACAGTATGGATGGTAGAGCCTCCTTTTACACATTACAGCAGGTAGAGCCCCCTTTTACACATTAACATTTTATTTGGGATAATCATTGCGCAGCAAGCAAATTATCCAGTGTCTTATGGCCCCTGGGGAAAGGTGTGACACAGTGATAGAACTTGGGGGGTGACACAGTGACAGAACACGGTGGGGGTGACAGTGTGACAGAACAAGGTGGGGGTGACAGTGTGACAGAACACGGTGGGGGTGTGACACGGTGACGGAACACGGTGGGGGTGTGACATGGTGACGGAACACGGTGGGGGTGTGACACGGTGACGGAACACGGTGGGGGTGTGACACGGTGACGGAACACGGTGGGGGTGACACGGTGACGGAACACGGTGGGGGTGACACGGTGACGGAACACGGTGGGGGTGACACGGTGACGGAACACGGTGGGGGTGACACGGTGACGGAACACGGTGGGGGTGACACGGTGACGGAACACGGGGGTGACACGGTGACGGAACACGGTGGGGGTGACACAGTGACAGAACACGGGGGGTGACAGAACACTGGGGTGTGACACAGTGACAGAACACGGGGGTGTGACACAGTGACAGAACACGGTGAGGGTGACACAGTGACAGAACACGGTGGGGGTGACACAGTGACAGAACACGGGGGTGACAGAACACGGGGGGTGACACGGTGACAGAACACTGGGGTGACAGTGACAGAACATGGGGGGGTGACATGGTGACAGAACACGGGAGGGGTTGGTACAGTGAGAGCTAAAGATCTCTACCCCCAACCTAAAAACAGTCTGACGCCACTGCCCGCACACACAAATATACGCACACTTTTTCTCTATCGTCCTAGTGGATGCTGGGGTTCCTGAAAGGACCATGGGGAATAGCGGCTCCGCAGGAGACAGGGCACAAAAAGTAAAGCTTTAGGATCAGGTGGTGTGCACTGGCTCCTCCCCCTATGACCCTCCTCCAAGCCTCAGTTAGGTTTTTGTGCCCGGCCGAGAAGGGTGCAATCTAGGTGGCTCTCCTAAAGAGCTGCTTAGAAAAGTTTAGCTTAGGTTTTTTATTTTACAGTGAGTCCTGCTGGCAACAGGCTCACTGCAACGAGGGACTTAGGGGAGAAGAAGTGAACTCACCTGCGTGCAGGATGGATTGGCTTCTTTGGCTACTGGACATTAGCTCCAGAGGGACGATCACAGGTACAGCCTGGATGGTCACCGGAGCCTCGCCGCCGGCCCCCTTGCAGATGCTGAAAAGAGAAGAAGGTCCAGAATCGGCGGCAGAAGACTCCTCAGTCTTCTTAAGGTAGCGCACAGCACTGCAGCTGTGCGCCATTGCTCTCAGCACACTTCACACGGCAGTCACTGAGGGTGCAGGGCGCTGGGGGGGGGCGCCCTGGGCAGCAATGAAAATCCTTTTTTTGGCAAAAAATACCTCATATAGCCTCCGGGGCTATATGGAGATATTTAACCCCTGCCAGAATCCATTTTTAAGCGGGAGACGAGCCCGCCGAAAAGGGGGCGGGGCCTATCTCCTCAGCACACAGCGCCATTTCCTCACACAGTTCCGCTGGTCAGGAAGGCTCCCAGGCTCTCCCCTGCACTGCACTACAGAAACAGGGTTAAATCAAGAGAGGGGGGGCAAAATTTGGCGAAATTGTGATTTTATAAAAGCAGCTATAAGGGAGCACTTATTATAAGGCTATCCCTGTAAAATATAGCGCTTTGGTGTGTGCTGGCAAACTCTCCCTCTGTCTCCCCAAGGGGCTAGTGGGGTCCTGTCCTCTATCAGAGCATTCCCTGTGTGTGTGTGCTATATGTCGGTACGTGTGTGTCGACATGTATGAGGACGATGTTGGTGAGGAGGCGGAGCAAATTGCCTGTAATGGTGATGTCACTCTCTAGGGAGTCGACACCGGAATGGATGGCTTATTTATGGAATTACGTGATAATGTCAACACGCTGCAAGGTCGGTTGGCGACATGAGACGGCTGGCAAACAAATTAGTACCTGTCCAGGCGTCTCAGACACCGTCAGGGGCGTTAAAACGTCCTTTTACCTCAGTCGGTCGACAGACACAGACACGGACACTGATTTCAGTGTCGACGGTGAAGAAACAAACGTATTTCCCTTTAGGGCCACACGTTACTTGTTAAGGGCAATGAAGGAGGTGTTACATATTTCTGATACTACAAGTACCACAAAAGAGGGTATTCTGTGGGATGTGAAAAAACTACCTGTAGTTTTTCCTGAATCAGATAAATTAAATGAAGTGTGTGATGATGCGTGGGTTCCCCCCGATAGAAAATTATTGGCGGTATACCCTTTCCCGCCAGAAGTTAGGGCGCGGTGGGAAACACCCCTTAGGGTGGATAAGGCGCTCACACGCTTATCAAAACAAGTGGCGGTACCGTCTATAGATAGGGCCGTCCTCAAGGAGCCAGCTGACAGGAGGCTGGAAAATATCATAAAAAGTATATACACACATACTGGTGTTATACTGCGACCAGCGATCGCCTCAGCCTGGATGTGCAGAGCTGGGGTGGCTTGGTCGGATTCCCTGACTAAAAATATTGATACCCTTGACAGGGACAGTATTTTATTGACTATAGAGCATTTAAAGGATGCATTTCTATATATACGAGATGCACAGAGGGATATTTGCACTCTGGCATCAAGAGTAAGTGCGATGTCCATATCTGCCAGAAGATGTTTATGGACACGACAGTGGTCAGGTGATGCAGATTCCAAACGGCACAAAGGTGTATTGCCGTATAAAGGAAGAGGAGTTATTTGGGGTCGGTCCATCGGACCTGGTGGCCACGGCAACTGCTGGAAAATCCACCGTTTTTACCCTAAGTCACATCTCTGCAGAAAAAGACACCGTCTTTTCAGCCTCAGTCCTTTCGTCCCTATAAGAGTCATATCTGCCCAGGGACAGGGCCGTCTTTTCGTATGGGCTCAGTGGGCTCTTGCCCAAGGGCCCCAGGAGTATAAGGGTCCTATGCTGATAGGTGAGGGTCCCCTCTTTCCAGGGGTACCAGATTTTTGAAAATCGGCCCTAGGGAACCAGAGATATCCGACTTCAAAGCAGTGGTCCCCATCCAAGCCTGTTAATTGCTTTTCCCAGCCAGATATCTCGGGCTCTGTATGACTTACAGTTTTTCTGAGGGAACATTTCAAAAGCTGGGACACTCCACTTTCGGTGGACACTGGCAGCTTGTCTCTACTATGCAAAGAACCAGAGATATCAGCCTTCAAGCAGCTGGTCCCTGCTCCAGCTCTTCACGCCTGGTATGCAGTTTTATATATTTGTTGGTGGATTGCTCTGGCTCCTGAACTCTGATCCCGAAGTCCCCAGTGCCTCCTGACAAGGGAGACACTCTAATTTTTTATCCCATTCAAAGCTAAGAAATCTTTTTCCAGGAACTTGAGATATCTGCAGTCAAGCAAGCTGCTGTCTCACCAGAAAATTATGAATATTGAGCCCACTCCACTATCGACCCCTCCTTTACATATTAAACACCCCATACCGCGCTGGAAGTCATGTACCGGGGCCCCTTCATTCAGCCCAGTGCCCCCTTCTACAGTTTAGTGTTCTCCCTCCCACCCCATCTGTGCAGTAAAGGATTAATTAGCAGAAATTACTGCTCCAGGTCCTACATGCTGAGCGGAAGATAGAACACCCCCTACCCTCCCGTGGGACATCAAAGCTGCCGCTGATAGCACCCCCACCCATGGAGGATGGGTAGGGGCCCCAGTGCATTGCTGTGCCCAGGGGCCCACACTGCTGTTAAGACGGCCCTGCCCAGGGATAGAGGAAAGGGAAGAAGACTGCAGCAGGCAGCCCATTCCCAGGAACAGAAGCCTTCCACCGCTTCTGCCAAGCTCTCAGCATGACGCTGGGATCGTACAGGACCCCTGGATCCTACAAGTAGTATCCCAGGGGTACAGATTGGAATGTCGAGACGTTTCCCCCTCGCAGGCTCCTGAAGTCTGCTTTACCAAGGTCTCCCTCCGACAAGGAGGCAGTATGGGAAACAATTCACAAGCTGTATTCCCAGCAGGTGATAATCAAATTACCCCTCCTACAACAAGGAAAGGGGTATTATTCCACACTATATTGTGGTACTGAAGCCAGAAGGCTAGGTGAGACCTATTCTAAATCTAAAAAATTTGAACACTTACAAAGGTTCAAATCAAGATGGAGTCACTCAGAGCAGTGATAACGAACCAGGAAGAAGGGGACTATATAGTGTCCCGGGACATCAGGGATGCTTACCTCCATGTCCCAAATTTGCCCTTCTCACTAAGGGTACTTCAGGTTCGTGGTACAGAACTGTCACTATCAGTTTCAGACGCTGCCGTTTGGATTGTCCACGGCACCCCGGGTCTTTACCAAGGTAATGGCCGAAATGATGATTCTTCTTCGAAGAAAAGGCGTCTTAATTATCCCTTACTTGGACGATCTCCTGATAAGGGCAAAGTCCAGGGAACAGTTGGAGGTCGGAGTAGCACTATCTCGGATACTGCTACAACAGCACGGGTGGATTCTAAATATTCCAAAATCGCAGCTGATCCCGACGACACGTCTGCTGTGCCTAGGGATGATTCTGGACACAGTCCAGAAAAAGGTGTTTCTCCCGGAAGAGAAAGCCAGGGAGTTATCCGAGCTAGTCAGGAACCTCCTAAAACCAGGAAAAGTGTCAGTGCATCATTGCACAAGGGTCCTGGTAAAAATGGTGGCTTCCTACGAAGCAATTCCATTCGGCAGATTTCACGCAAGAACTTTTCAGTGGGATCTGCTGGACAAATGGTCCGGATCGCATCTTCAGATGCATCAGCGGATAACCCTATATCCAAGGACAAGGGTGTCTCTCCTGTGGTGGTTACAGAGTGCTCATCTTCTAGAGGGCCGCAGATTCGGCATTCAGGATTGGATGCTGGTGACCACGGAGGCCAGCCCGAGAGGCTGGGGAGCAGTCACACAAGGAAAAAATTTCCAGGGAGTGTGATCAAGTCTGGAGACTTTTCTCCACATAAATATACTGGAGCTAAGGGTAATTTTATAATGCTCTAAGCTTAGCAAGACCTCTGCTTCAAGGTCAGCCGGTATTGATCCAGTGGGAAAAACATCACGGCAGTCGCCCACGTAAACAGACAGGGCGGCACAAGAAGCAGGAGGGCAATGGCAAAAACTGCAAGGACTTTTCGCTGGGCGGAAAATCATGTGATAGCACTGTCAGCAGTGTTTCATTCCGGGAATGGAAACTGGGAAGCAGACTTCCTCAGCAGGCACGACCTCCACCCGGGAGAGTGGAAACTTCATCGGGAAGTTTTTCCACATGATTGTGAACCGTTGGGAAATACCAAAGGTGGACATGATGGCTTCCCGTCTGAACAAAAAACGGGACAGGTATTGCGCCAGGTCAAGAGACCCTCAGGCAATAGCTGTGGACGTTCTGGTAACACCGTGGGTGTACCAGTCGGTGTATGTGTTCCCTCCTCTGTTTCTCATACCTAAGGTACTGAGAATTATAAGACGTAGAGGAGTAAGAACTATACTCATGGCTCCGGATTGGCCAAGAAGGACTTGGTACCCGGAACTTCAAGAGATGCTCACAGAGGACTTATGGCCTCTGCCGCTAAGAAGGGACTTGCTTCAGCAAGTACCATGTCTGTTCCAAGACTTACCGCAGCTGCGTTTGACGGCATGGCGGTGGAACGCCGGATCCTAAGGGAAAAAGGCATTCCGGAAGAGGTCATTCCTACCCTGGTCAAAGCCAGGAAGGAGGTGACCGCACAACATTATCACCACATGTGGCGAAAATATGTTGCGTGGTGTGAGGCCAGGAAGGCCCCACGAAGAAATTTCAACTCGGTCGATTCCTGCATTTCCTGCAAACAGGAGTGTCTATGGGCCTCAAATTGGGGTCCATTAAGGTTCAAATTTCGGCCCTGTCGATTTTCTTCCAGAAAGAATTGGCTTCAGTTCCTGAAGTCCAGAAGTTTGTCAAGGGAGTATTGCATATACAACCCCCTTTTGTGCCTCCAGTGGCACTGTGGGATCTCAACGTAGTTCTGGGATTCCTCAAATCACATTGGTTTAAAACCAGTCAAATCTGTGGATTTGAAGCATCTCACATGAAAAGTGACCATGCTCTTGGCCCTGGCCTGGGCCAGGCGAGTGTCAAATTGGTGGTTTTTTTCTCAAAAAAGCCCATATCTGTTTGTCCATTCGGACAGGGCAGAGCTGCGGACTCGTCCCCAGTTCTCTCCCTAAGGTGGTGTCAGTGTTTCACCTGAACCAGCTTATTGTGGTGCCTTGCGCCTACTAGGGACTTGGAGGACTCCAAGTTGCTAGATGTTGTCAGGGCCCTGAAAATATAGGTTCCAGAACGGCTGGAGTCAGGAAAACTGACTTGCTGTTATCCTGTATGCACCCAACAAACTGGGTGCTCTTGCTTCTAAGCAGACTATTGCTTGTTGGATGTGTAATACAATTCAGCTTGCACATTCTGTGGCAGGCCTGCCACAGCCAAAATATGTAAATGCCCATTCCACAAGGAAGGTGGGCTCATCTTGGGCGGCTGCCCGAGGGGTCTCGGCTTTACAACTTTGCCGAGCGGCTACTTAATCAGGGGCAAACACGTTTGTAAAATCCTACAAATTTGATACCCTGGCTAAGGAGGACCTGGAGTTCTCTCATTCGGTGCTGCAGAGTCATCCGCACTCTCCCGCCCGTTTGGGAGCTTTGGTATAATCCCCATGGTCCTTTCAGGAACCCCAGCATCCACTAGGACGATAGAGAAAATAAGAATTTACTTACCGATCATTCTATTTCTCGGAGTCCGTAGTGGATGCTGGGCGCCCATCCCAAGTGCGGATTATCTGCAATACTTGTACATAGTTACAAAAATCGGGTTATTATTGTTGTGAGCCATCTTTTCAGAGGCTCCACTGTTATCATACTGTTAACTGGGTTCAGATCACAGGTTGTACAGTGTGATTGGTGTGGCTGGTATGAGTCTTACCCGGGATTCAAAATTGTGTACGCTCGTCCGGGCACAGTATCCTAACTGAGGCTTGGAGGAGGGTCATAGGGGGAGGAGCCAGTGCACACCACCTGATCCTAAAGCTTTACTTTTTGTGCCCTGTCTCCTGCGGAGCCGCTATTCCCCATGGTCCTTTCAGGAACCCCAGCATCCACTACGGACTCCGAGAAATAGAATTATCGGTAAGTAAATTCTTATTATTTCTTTCACTCACTTTTTCCAGTAACTCACTGATCTGGCTGGTAGTGGCAGGAAGGATTGATCTGTAGTAGTCTGCTCTTGTCCCGTGTAGCCACGCCCCCTCGTCGGCCCGTAGCTCCGCCCCTTTTTCGGCTGAACACAGCCGTTGTCACTGGGGACTCTGGAGGCGCCGTGCAGCAGCAGCAGGGGAGACTGCATCGGCAGCTTGAAGGTACTGCAGAGCAATGACAAGCAGTCGGGCCGCTTGTCATTGCTCGCTGGTGGGAGGCAGTGGGCCGGGCAGGATCGGTTTGCGGGCCGCATCCGGCCCGCGGGCCGTATTTTGCCCACCCCTACTCTAGGACGTAAGAGAAAATAGGATTTTAATACCTACTAGTAAATCCTTTTCTCCTAGTCCGTAGAGGATGCTGGGCGCCCATCCCAGTGCGGACTGTTACTTGCAGTTGTAGTATTACTGGTTGTGTTTGTTTACACATGGGTTGTGTATTAGTTTATTCAGCTTGTTGCTGTTGTTAATTCATACGGTTATCTGGTATCATACTGCTCCAGTTGTACGGTATGTTGTGGTGAGGGCTGGTATGTTTCTCGCCCTTTGTTTAAACAAAAATCCTTTCCTCTAAATGTCCGTCTCTCCTGGGCACAGTTCCTATAACTGAGGTCTGGAGGAGGGGCATAGAGGGAGGAGCCAGTTCACACCCAGTTTAAGTCTTTATAGTGTGCCCAAGCTCCTGCGGATGCCGTCTATACCCCATGGTCCTTTTGGAGTCCCCAGCATCCTCTACGGACTAAAAGAAAAGGATTTACCGGTAGGTATTAAAATCCTATTTTCTGTAACGTCCTAGTGGATGCTGGGGACTCCGAAAGGACCATGGGGAATAGCGGCTCCGCAGGAGACTGGGCACAAAGTAAAAGCTTTAGGACTAGCTGGTGTGCACTGGCTCCTCCCCCTATGACCCTCCTCCAAGCCTCAGTTAAGATTTTGTGCCCGAACGAGAAGGGTGCAATCTAGGTGGCTCTCCTGAGCTGCTTAGAGTAAAAGTTTAAATAGGTTTTTTTATTTTCAGTGAGACCTGCTGGCAACAGGCTCACTGCATCGAGGGACTAAGGGGAGAAGAAGCGAACTCACCTGCGTGCAGAGTGGATTGGGCTTCTTAGGCTACTGGACATTAGCTCCAGAGGGACGATCACAGGCCCAGCCATGGATGGGTCCCGGAGCCGCGCCGCCGGCCCCCTTACAGAGCCAGAAGAGTGAAGAGGTCCGGAAAATCGGCGGCAGAAGACGTCCTGTCTTCAATAAGGTAGCGCACAGCACCGCAGCTGTGCGCCATTGCTCTCAGCACACTTCACACTCCGGTCACTGAGGGTGCAGGGCGCTGGGGGGGGGGCGCCCTGGGACGCAATGAAAATACCTTAAATGGCTAAAAATACATCACATATAGCTCCTGGGCTATATGGATGTATTTAACCCCTGCCAGTTTTCCACAAAAAAGCGGGAGAAAGGCCGCCGAAAAAGGGGCGGAGCCTATCTCCTCAGCACACAAGCGCCATTTTTTCCTCACAGCTCCGTTGGAGGAAGGCTCCCTGACTCTCCCCTGCAGTCCTGCACTACAGAAACAGGGTAAAACAAGAGAGGGGGGGCACTAAATTGGCATATTAATATATACAGCAGCTATATTAGGGAAAAACACTTCTATAAGGTTATCCCTGTATATATATAGCGCTCTGGTGTGTGCTGGCAAACTCTCCCTCTGTCTCCCCAAAGGGCTAGTGGGGTCCTGTCCTCTATCAGAGCATTCCCTGTGTGTGTGCTGTGTGTCGGTACGCTGTGTCGACATGTATGAGGAGGAAAATGGTGTGGAGGCGGAGCAAATTGCCTGTGTTAGTGATGTCACCCCCTAGGGAGTCGACACCTGACTGGATGGTCTTATGGAAAGAATTACGTGATAGTGTCGGCACTTTACAAAAGACTGACGACATGAGACAGCCGGCAAATCAGTTAATACCTGTACAGGCGTCTCAAACACCGTCAGGGGCTATAAAACGCCCGTTACCTCAGGTCGATACTGACACGGACACTGACTCCAGTGTCGACGGTGAGGAAACAAACGTATTTTCCAGTAGGGCCACACGTTACATGATCACGGCAATGAAGGAGGTTTTGAACATTTCTGATACTACAAGTACCACAAAAAAGGGTATTATGTGGGGTGTGAAAAAACTACCCGTAGTTTTTCCTGAATCAGATGAATTAAATGAGGTGTGTGATGAAGCGTGGGTTTCCCCCGATAAAAAACTGCTAATTTCTAAAAAATTATTGGCATTATACCCTTTCCCGCCAGAGGTTAGGGCGCGTTGGGAAACACCCCCTAGCGTAGATAAGGCGCTCACACGCTTATCAAAACAAGTGGCGTTACCGTCTCCTGATACGGCCGCCCTCAAGGAACCAGCTGATAGGAAGCTGGAAAATATCCTTAAAAGTATATACACACATACTGGTATTATACTGCGACCAGCAATCGCCTCAGCCTGGATGTGCAGTGCTGGGGTGGCTTGGTCGGATTCCCTGACTGAAAATATTGATACCCTGGACAGGGACAATATATTATTGACTATAGAGCATTTAAAGGATGCATTTCTATATATGCGAGATGCACAGAGGGATATTTGCACTCTGGCATCAAGAGTAAGTGCGATGTCCATTTCTGCCAGAAGAGGATTATGGACGCGACAGTGGTCAGGGGATGCGGATTCCAAACGGCATATGGAAGTATTGCCGTATAAAGGGGAGGAGTTATTTGGGGTCGGTCTATCGGACCTGGTGGCCACGGCAACGGCTGGAAAATCCACCTTTTTACCCCAAGTCACCTCACAGCAGAAAAAGATACCGTCTTTTCAGGCTCAGTCCTTTCGTCCCCATAAGGGCAAGCGGGCAAAAGGCCACTCATATCTGCCCCGGGGCAGAGGAAGGGGAAAAAGACTGCAGCAAACAGCCTCTTCCCACGAACAGAAGCCCTCCCCCGCTTCTGCCAAGTCCTCAGCATGACGCTGGGGCCTTACAAGCGGACTCAGGCACGGTGGGGGCCCGTCTCAAGAATTTCAGCGCGCAGTGGGCTCACTCGCAAGTGGACCCCTGGATCCTGCAGGTAGTATCTCAGGGGTACAAATTGGAATTCGAGACGTCTCCCCCTCGCCGGTTCCTGAAGTCTGCTTTACCAACGTCTCCCCCCGACAGGGAGGCGGTATTGGAAGCCATTCACAAGCTGTATTCCCAGCAGGTGATAATCAAGGTACCCCTCCTACAACAGGAAAAGGGGTATTATTCCACGCTGTTTGTGGTACCGAAGCCGGACGGCTCGGTGAGACCCATTTTAAATCTGAAATCCTTGAACACTTACATAAAAGGGTTCAAGTTCAAGATGGAGTCACTCAGAGCAGTGATAGCGAACCTGGAAGAAGGGGACTATATGGTGTCTCTGGACATCAAGGATGCTTACCTCCATGTCCCAATTTGCCCTTCTCACCAAGGGTACCTCAGGTTTGTGGTACAGAACTGTCACTATCAGTTTCAGACGCTGCCATTTGGATTGTCCACGGCACCCCGGGTCTTTACCAAGGTAATGGCCGAAATGATGATTCTTCTTCGAAGAAAAGGCGTCTTAATTATCCCTTACTTGGACGATCTCCTGATAAGGGCAAGGTCCAGAGAACAGTTAGAGGTCGGAGTAGCACTATCTCAAGTAGTACTACGACAGCACGGATGGATTCTAAATATTCCAAAATCGCAGCTGATTCCGACGACACGTCTGCTGTTCCTAGGGATGATTCTGGACACAGTACAGAAAAAGGTGTTTCTCCCGGAGGAGAAAGCCAAGGAGTTATCCGACCTAGTCAGGAACCTCCTAAGACCAGGCCAAGTGTCAGTACATCAATGCACAAGGGTCCTGGGAAAGATGGTGGCTTCTTACGAAGCGATTCCATTCGGCAGATTCCACGCAAGAACTTTTCAGTGGGATCTGCTGGACAAATGGTCCGGATCGCATCTTCAAATGCATCAGCGGATAACCCTGTCTCCAAGGACAAGGGTGTCTCTCCTGTGGTGGTTACAGAGTGCTAATCTCCTAGAGGGCCGCAGATTCGGCATTCAGGATTGGGTCCTGGTGACCACGGATGCCAGCCTGAGAGGCTGGGGAGCAGTCACACAGGGAAGAAATTTCCAGGGCTTGTGGTCAAGCATGGAAACGTCACTTCACATAAATATCCTGGAACTAAGGGCCATTTACAATGCCCTAAGTCAGGCAAGACCTCTGCTTCAGGGTCAGCCGGTGTTGATCCAGTCGGACAACATCACGGCAGTCGCCCACGTAAACAGACAGGGCGGCACAAGAAGCAGGAGGGCAATGATGGAAGTGGCAAGGATTCTTCGCTGGGCGGAGAATCATGTGATAGCACTGTCGCCAGTGTTCATTCCGGGAGTGGACAACTGGGAAGCAGACTTCCTCAGCAGACACGATCTTCACCCGGGGGAGTGGGGACTTCACCCAGAAGTCTTCCACATGATTGTGAACCGTTGGGAAAAACCAAAGGTGGACATGATGGCGTCCCGCCTCAACAAAAAACTGGACAGATATTGCGCCAGGTCAAGGGACCCTCAGGCAATAGCTGTGGACGCTCTGGTAACACCGTGGGTGTACCAGTCAGTGTATGTGTTCCCTCCTCTTCCTCTCATACCAAAAGTACTGAGAATCATAAGAAGGAGAGGAGTAAAGACTATACTCGTGGCTCCGGATTGGCCAAGAAGGACTTGGTACCCGGAAATTCAAGAGATGCTCACGGAAGACCCGTGGCCTCTACCTCTAAGAAAGGACCTGCTCCAGCAGGGACCATGTCTGTTCCAAGACTTACCGCGGCTGCGTTTGACGGCATGGCGGTTGAACGCCGGATCCTGAAGGAAAAAGGCATTCCGGAGGAAGTCATCCCTACCCTGATCAAAGCCAGGAAGGATGTAACCATACAACATTATCACCGTATTTGGCGTAAATATGTTGCGTGGTGCGAGGCCAGGAAGGCCCCTACAGAGGAATTTCAACTGGGTCGTTTCCTGCATTTCCTGCAAACAGGACTGTCTATGGGCCTCAAATTAGGGTCCATTAAGGTTCAAATTTCGGCCCTGTCAATATTCTTCCAAAAAGAACTGGCTTCTGTTCCTGAAGTTCAGACGTTTGTCAAGGGAGTACTGCATATACAGCCTCCTTTTGTGCCTCCAGTGGCACCTTGGGATCTCAATGTAGTTTTGGGATTCCTAAAATCACATTGGTTTGAACCACTCACCACTGTGGACTTAAAATATCTCACATGGAAAGTGGTAATGCTGTTAGCCCTGGCTTCAGCCAGGCGTGTCTCAGAATTGGCGGCTTTATCCTATAAAAGCCCTTACCTAATTTTTCATACGGACAGGGCAGAATTGAGGACTCGTCCTCAATTTCTTCCTAAGGTGGTTTCAGCATTTCACTTAAACCAGCCTATTGTGGTGCCTGCGGCTACTAGGGACTTGGAGGATTCCAAGTTGCTGGACGTAGTCAGGGCCCTGAAAATATATGTTCCAGGAAGGCTGGAGTCAGAAAATCTGATTCGCTGTTATCCTGTATGCACCCAACAAGCTGGGTGCTCCTGCTTCTAAGCAGACGATTGCTCGTTGGATTTGTAGTACAATTCAGCTTGCACATTCTGTGGCAGGCCTGCCACAGCCAAAATCTGTAAAAGCCCATTCCACACGGAAAGTGGGCTCATCTTGGGCGGCTGCCCGAGGGGTCTCGGCTTTACAACTTTGCCGAGCAGCTACTCGGTCAGGGGCAAACACGTTTGCTAAATTCTACAAATTTGATACCCTGGCTGAGGAGGACCTGGAGTTCTCTCATTCGGTGCTGCAGAGTCATCCGCACTCTCCCGCCCGTTTGGGAGCTTTGGTATAATCCCCATGGTCCTTTCGGAGTCCCCAGCATCCACTAGGACGTTAGAGAAAATAAGAATTTACTTACCGATAATTCTATTTCTCATAGTCCGTAGTGGATGCTGGGCGCCCATCCCAAGTGCGGATTGTCTGCATTACTTGTACATAGTTATTGTTACAAAAATCGGGTTATTATTGTGAGCCATCTTTTCAGAGGCTCCTTCTGTTATCATGCTGTTAACTGGGTTCAGATCACAAGTTGTACGGTGTGATTGGTGTGGCTGGTATGAGTCTTACCCGGGATTCAAAATCCTTCCTTATTGTGTACGCTCGTTCGGGCACAGTATCCTAACTGAGGCTTGGAGGAGGGTCATAGGGGGAGGAGCCAGTGCACACCAGCTAGTCCTAAAGCTTTTACTTTGTGCCCAGTCTCCTGCGGAGCCGCTATTCCCCATGGTCCTTTCGGAGTCCCCAGCATCCACTACGGACTATGAGAAATAGAATTATCGGTAAGTAAATTCTTATTTTCCAGTAGTAACGTTGTTTGCTGCTGTGTGCCTTCCATGTGTTACTTGCAATAACAGCAGTTAAACATTTTGTAATTTCTACTTATTTAAACATACAAGTCATTAAAACTAAAACAAACAAATAAAAACTCAAAAATGTCAAATAAATGAAAAGTATGTTTAAACAGAATTTTCCTACCCCTATCACTATACAGGTGAATAAGGAAGTATCAGCGGGTATGGGTCGTTGGGTCGACCCAACTTAGGTCGACCACTGAAGGTCGACTTTGGCGTTAGGTCGACATGTACTAGGTCGACAGGTCAAACGGTCGACATAAGTTTTTTGTTTTTTTTTTGGTGTAGTTTTCTCCATAAAGTGATGGGGAACCCAAATTAGTGCACCGTGTCCCCTCGCATGGCTCGCGAATGCTTCAGGCAAGGTGCCTCGCTCCATTACCGCTGCGCTTGGCACAGGTTATCGTTCCAATCGTAGTCCACGTGGATCGTTTAAGTATGAAAAAAATCCCAAAATTGGAAAAAAAATTAGAAAAACTAATGTACATGTCGACCTAATGGCCACGTCGACCTTCAGTGGTCGACCTAATGAGTGTCGACCTAAGTTGGCTCGACCTAACAACCATATCCCGTATCAGCAGGGCTGCCTAATTGTAGGTCCTGAGCAAAGCAATGTGTTTAATTTTCCGGCTGTTGGGATCCCGGCGGTCAGGACACCGATGCCGGAATCCCGACAGTCGACAATACCGACAGCTGGAACCTCAGTGCAACAGGACTATTCCCACTCGTGGGTGTCTACGACACCCATAGAGTGGGAATAGATCTTTTAGCGAGTGCAGGGAGCCACCGAGCCCTCAAGCCCCGCTGGTGGCTTTCTGGCGGCCGAGATGCCGCTGTCTGAATATTGACAGCCAGCATCCTGTCTGCCGGTAAATAATACTGAATCCCCGTACACACCAGTTCATGGGAACCAATAAAAAAAACAACATAACGTTCCCCGCTTGCAATTCTGAGCCATCTCTCCATACAGTAAATGGCTGTCAGCACTCTGATGGATGGCTGGACTAGTCAGTCAGCATGCTGACAGCCATTCAATGTCTGGCTGCAGGCTGGCTCTGACTCAAAGGCCCCCAGAATTGTGTGGCCTGGGCTTGCTGCCCAGTGTGCCTTTATGTTAAAATGGCCCTGAGTTTTGGGATGTGTGCGGTAACAAGAACAGCATGGCTAATGGCAGGGGGCAGCCCCCCCCCCCCCGTAGAAATCCACCACCATCAGTGAGCTCCGAGTGATTGCAGCGCTTCCTATTGGAAGCACAATCTGATAATCACATGCAGGGCTGGGAGTGGCAAATAGGGTTTCCAATAGGAAGCCTTTCTGCTAGCAGTACTTTGCTTCTAGGACTGCAGCATATGCAGTCTGTGGAAGTCGCTGAGGTGAACGCGATGCAAGTGCACATACGCAAATTCTCCATGGCAGCTGTAATGTGCTTCTATGGGCTGCAGCCGATGCAGCCCATAGAAGTTAGTGCGCACTGTGGGGTTTTATTTTTATCTCCAACAGTGACTGTGGCTAGCGCAAATGTTTAGTTATTTTTTGTTAATACCACCTTACCTCATGGCGTGTTGGCAGGTGCGGGCAAAGCAGAGGGAGGTGCCGTCACAGGCAGCCCCCCTGAAGATGGCAGGTAGGAGTCACCGCCAGCAGGGAGTCTAAGCTGCAGCCACTGCAAATCATACTGTTTCTGTGGCTGTAAGAGCAAAGCTTTATAAAGATTATTGCTCCACTGAGACTTATTGGCTATTCCAGGCTTGAGGTGGCTTAATGTATTTTGTGACATGCATGCGAAAAAATGGGCAGGTTACAGTATTTATACTACTTGTACAGCCATACACATTTACTTGTTAGCAGGTGATTATATTGTATAAGCAGCAGGACAAACTGACTAATATATATATATATATATATATATATATATATATATATATATATATATATATATATATATATATATATATATTAGTGTTGGTTTGTTTCTCTGACGTCCTAAGTGGATGCTGGGACTCCGTAAGGACCATGGGGAATAGCGGCTCCGCAGGAGACTGGGCACAACTAAAGAAAGCTTTAGGACTACCTGGTGTGCACTGGCTCCTCCCTCTATGACCCTCCTCCAGACCTCAGTTAGAATCTTGTGCCCGGCTGAGCTGGATGCACACTAGGGGCTCTCCTGAGCTCCTAGAAAAAGAAAGTTTAATTTAGGTTTTTTATTTTCAGTGAGATCTGCTGGCAACAGACTCACTGCTACGAGGGACTAAGGGGAGAAGAAGCGAACCTACCTGCTTGCAGCTAGCTTGGGCTTCTTAGGCTACTGGACACCATTAGTTCCAGAGGGAATCTAACACAGGGCCCGACCTCGATCGTCCGGTCCCGGAGCCGCGCCGCCGCCCCCCTTACAGAGCCAGAAGCAAGAAGATGGTCCTGAAAATCGGCGGCAGAAGACTTCGGTCACTGATGGGTGCAGGGCGCTGGGGGGGGGGGGGGGGCGCCCTGAGCAGCAATATTAACACCTTGGCTGGCAAAAAAAATCACAATATATAGTCCTAGAGGCTATATATGTGAAAAATACCCCTGCCAGAGATCCGTAAAAAAGCGGGAGAAGTCAGCCGAAAAAGGGGCAGGGCTATCTCCCTCAGCACACTGGCGCCATTTTTCCCTCACAGCTCCGCTGGAAGGATCGCTCCCAGGCTCTCCCCTGCAGTTTTAAGACTACAAAGGGTAAAAAAGAGAGGGGGGGCACTAAATGTAGGCGCAGCAGTATATATATAAGCAGCTATAAGGGAAAATCACTCAGTTATAGTGTTCATCCCTGTGTTATAT
This sequence comes from Pseudophryne corroboree, assembly GCF_028390025.1. NCBI lineage: Eukaryota > Metazoa > Chordata > Amphibia > Anura > Myobatrachidae > Pseudophryne > Pseudophryne corroboree. The sequence continues at coordinate 239,763,469 of NC_086444.1, read as the reverse complement.
AGCGCTCTGGTGTGTGCTGGCATACTCTCTCTCTGTCTCCCCAAAGGGCTTTGTGGGGTCCTGTCCTCTGTCAGAGCATTCCCTGTGTGTGTGCGGTGTGTCGGTACGGCTGTGTCGACATGTTTGATGAGGAGGCTTATGTGGAGGCGGAGCAGATGCCGATAAATGTGATGTCCCCCCCTGCGAGGCCGACACCTGAGTGGATGGATAGGTGGAAGGTATTAACCAACAGTGTCAACTCCTTACATAAAAGGCTGGATGACGTAACAGCTGTGGGACAGCCGGCTTCTCAGCCCGCGCCTGCCCAGGCGTCTCAAAGGCCATCAGGGGCTCAAAAACGCCCGCTACCTCAGATGGCAGACACAGATGTCGACACGGAGTCTGACTCCAGTGTCGACGAGGTTGAGACATATACACAATCCACTAGGTACATCTGTTGCATGATCTCGGCAATGAAAAATGTGTTACACATTTCTGACATTAACCCAAGTACCACAAAAAAGGGGTTTTATGTTTGGGGAGAAAAAGCAGCCAGTGTTTTGTTCCCCCATCAGATGAGTGAATGAAGTGTGTGAAGAAGCGTGGTGTTCCCCCGATAAGAAACTGGTAATTTCTAAAAAGTTACTGATGGCGTACCCTTTCCCGCCAGAGGATAGGTCACGTTGGGAGATATCCCCTAGGGTGGATAAGGCGCTCACACGTTTGTCAAAAAAGGTGGCACTGCCGTCTTAGGATACGGCCACTTTGAAGGAGCCTGCTGATAAAATGCAGGAGGCTATCCTGAAGTCTGTATATACGCACTCAGGTACTATATTGAGACCTGCAATTGCCTCAGCATGGATAGTGCTGCTACAGCGTGGTCTATTACCCTGTCAGGACAGGGATACTATTTTGCTAACCATAGAGCATATTAAAGACGTCGTCTTATATATGAGGGATGCACAGAGGGATATTTGTCGGCTGGCATCCAGAATTACTGCAATGTCCATTCTGCCAGGAGGGTATTAGGGACCCGGCAGTGGACAGGCGATGCTGACTTTAGAAGGCACATGAAGATTCTGCCTTATAAGGGTGAGGAATTGTTTGGGGATGGTCTCTGGGACCTCGTATCCACAGCAACAGCTGGGAAAGAATTTTTTTTTACCTCAGGTTTCCTCACAGCCTAAGAAAGCACCGTATTATCAGGTACAGTCCTTTCGGCTTCAGAAAAGCAAGCGGGTCAAAGGCGCTTCCTTTCTGCACAGAGACAAGGGAAGAGGGAAAAAGCTGCACCAGACAGCCAGTTCCCATGATCAAAAATCTTCCCCCGCTTCCTCTGTGTCCACCGCATGACGCTGGGGCTCCACAGGTGGAGCCAGGTGCGGTGGGGGCGCTTCTTGGGAACTTCAGCAACCAGTGGGCTCGCTCACAGGTGGATCCCTGGGTTCTGCAAGTAGTATCACTGGGATACAAGCTGGAGTTCGAGGCGACTCCCCCTCGCCGTTACCTCAAATCAGCCTTGCCTGCTGCCCTCGAGGGGAGGTAGTATTGGCGGCAATTCACAAGCTGTACTCCAGCAGGTGATAATCAAGGTACCCCTCCTTCAACAAGGCCGGGGTTACTATTCCACAATGGTTGTGGTACCGAAACCGGACGGTTCGGTGAGACCCATTCTAAAATTGAAATCCTTGAACACTTCTATACGAAGGTTCAAGTTCAAAATGGAATCGCCCAGGGCGGTTATTGCAAGTCTGGACGAAAGGGATTACATGGTATCACTGGACATCAAGGATGCTTACCTGCATGTCCCCATTTACCCTCCTCACCAGGAGTACCTCAAAATTGTGGTACAGGACTGTCATTACCAATTCCAGACGTTGCCGTTGGTCTGTCCCCGGCACCGAGGGTATTTACCAAGGTAATGGCCGAAATGATGATACTCCTTCGAAAAAAGGGAGTTATAATTATCCCGTACTTGGACGATCTCCTTATAAAGGCGAGGTCCAGGGAGCAGTTGTTGGTCGGAGTAGCACTATCTCGTGAAGTGCTACAACAGCACGGCTGGATTCTGAATATTCCAAAGTCGCAGCTGGTTCCTACGACGCGTCTACTGTTCCTGGGTATGGTTCTGGACACAGAACAGAAAAAAGTGTTTCTCCCGGAGGAGAAGGCCAAGGAGTTGTCATCTCTAGTCAGAGACCTCCTAAAACAAATACAGGTGTCGGTGCATCAATGCACGCGAGTCCTGGGAAAGATGGTAGCTTCTTACGAAGAAATTCCATTCGGCAGGTTCCATGCAAGGATTTCCCAGTGGGATCTGTTGGACAAGTGGTCCGGGTCGCATCTTCAGATGCATCGGCTGATAACCCTGTCTCCAAGGGCCAGGGTGTCGCTGTTGTGGTGGCTGCAGAGTGCTCATCTTCTAGACGGCCGCAGATTCGGCATACAGGACTGGGTCCTGGTGACCACGGATGCCAGCCTTCGAGGCTGGGGGGCAGTCACACAGGGAAGAAACTTTCAAGTACTATGGTCGAATCAGGAGACTTCCCTACACATAAATATTCTGGAACTAAGGGCCATTCACAATGCCCTAAGTCAGGCTAGACCCTGCTTCAACACCAGCCGGTGCTGATCCAGTCAGACAACATTACGGCGGTCGCCCATGTAAACCAACAGGGCAGCACAAGAAGCAGGATGGCGATGGCAGAAGCCACGAGGATTTTCCGATGGGCGGAAAATCATGTGTTAGCACTGTCAGCAGTGTTCATTCCCGGAGTGGACAACTGGGAAGCAGACTTTCTCAGCAGGCACGACCTCCACTCGGGAGAGTGGGGACTTCATCCAGAAGTCTTCCAAATGATTGTACACCATTGGGAATGGCCACAGGTGGACATGATGGCGTCCCGCCTCAACAAAAAGCTAAAACGATATTGCGCCAGGTCAAGGGACCCTCAGACGATAGCTGTGGACGCTCTGGTAACACCGTGGGGGTACCAGTCGGTGTATGTGTTCCCTCCTGAGAATAATAAGAAGGAGAGGAGTAAGAACTATACTCGTGGTTCCGGATTGGCCAAGAAGAGCTTGGTACCCAGAACTTCAAAAAATGATCTCAGAGGACCCATGGCCTCTGCCGCTCAGACAGGACCTGCTGCAGCAGGGGCCCTGTCTGTTCCAAGACTTACCGCGGCTGCGTTTGATGGCATGGCGGTTGAACGCCGGATCCTGAAGGAAAAGGGCATTCCGGAGGAAGTCATCCCTACGCTGATTAAAGCTAGGAAAGAAGTGACCGCAAACCATTATCACCGCATATGGCGAAAATATGTTGCGTGGTGTGAGGCCAGGAAGGCCCAACGGAGAAATTTCAGTTGGGCCGTTTTTTGCACTTCCTACAGTCAGGGGTGACTATGGGCCTAAAATTGGGTTCCATTAAGGTCCAGATTTCGGCTCTGTCGATTTTTCTTCCAGAAAGAACTGGCTTCACTGCCTGATGTTCAGACATTTGTTTAGGGAGTGCTGCATATTCAACCCCCTTTTGTGCCTCCAGTGGCACCTTGGGATCACAACGTGGTGTTGAATTTCCTAAAGTCACATTGGTTTGAGCCACTAAAAACCGTGGATTTGAAGTATCTCACGTGGAAAGTGGTCATGCTGTTGGCCTTGGCTTCGGCCAGGCGTGTGTCAGAATTGGCGGCTTTGTCATATAAAAGCCCTTATCTGATTTTCCATATGGATAGGGCAGAATTGAGGACTCGTCCCCAGTTTCTCCCTAAGGTGGTATCAGCTTTTCATTTGAACCAACCTATTGTAGTGCCTGCGGCTACTAACGACTTGGAGGATTCCAAGTTGTTGGACGTAGTCAGGGCCGTGAAAATTTATGTTTCCAGGACAGCTAGTGTCAGGAAAACTGACTCTCTATTTATCCTGTATGCACCCAACAAGCTGGGTGCTCCTGCTTCAATGCAGACTATTGCTCGCTGGATTTGTAGTACGATTCAGCTTGCACATTCTGCGGCTGGACTGCCGCATCCTAGATCAGTGAAAGCCATTCCACGAGGAAGGTGGGCTCTTCTTGGGCGGCTGCCCGAGGGGTCTCGGCTTTACAACTTTGCCGAGCAGCTACTTGGTCGGGGTCAAACACATTTGCTAAATTTTACAAGTTTGATGCCCTGGCTGAGGAGGACCTAGAGTTTGCTCATTCGGTGCTGCAGAGTCATCCGCACTCTCCCGCCCGTTTGGGAGCTTTGGTATAATCCCCATGGTCCTTACGGAGTCCCAGCATCCACTTAGGACATCAGAGAAAATAAGATTTTACTCACCGGTAAATCTATTTCTCGTAGTCCGTAGTGGATGCTGGGCGCCCATCCCAAGTGCGGATTGTCTGCAATACTTGTATATAGTTATTGTTAACTAAAGGGTTATTGTTGAGCCATCCGTTGAGAGGCTCAGTTATATTTCATACTGTTAACTGGGTATAGTATCACGAGTTATACGGTGTGATTGGTGTGGCTGGTATGAGTCTTACCCGGGATTCAAACCTTCCTTATTGTGTCAGCTCTTCCGGGCACAGTATCCTAACTGAGGTCTGGAGGAGGGTCATAGAGGGAGGAGCCAGTGCACACCAGGTAGTCCTAAAGCTTTCTTTAGTTGTGCCTAGTCTCCTGCGGAGCCGCTATTCCCCATGGTCCTTACGGAGTCCCAGCATCCACTACGGACTACGAGAAATAGATTTACCGGTGAGTAAAATCTTATTTTTTGGATTTTATTTTATTTTATATATACCTGACTGAACTGGCTCATCTCATCCCCCCCCCCCCCTTGTAGCAGTATCCATGATCACACCAACTCGCACTGCTTCTTGAAGATACTCCAGGGCAATCTGAAGGAGACTATGTATGAGTGGCCACAGAAGAAGACAAATGGCACTATGATGAAGAGATCGGAAGGCGTGCTCAAGCTGAATCAATGTGCCTATATTAACGGTAATTCCTTTTCTATCTTTGAATAGGGAAACCATATCAACCAATATATTTTAAAACATTATAATTATAGATGTTCGGTTCTTCAGAAACCAGATCCACACGCATTTTGTGGATCCGAACAGAACATAAACAAGATCTGAACGAAGTCCCAGTTTGAATTTTCCTGTGGTTCTGAATTTGGATTTTAACTCTTAATATTGGGGTTTGCATTGCAAAAATTACATGATTCTAGCTGTTTTTGGGGGGAAAAAATTATTATTTTTTAAATCAATCTGAATTGGAACCAAAACACTTAAGGGTTGTTTTACCAAAACTAACACCAAAACACGATAAGGAATTGGAACCAAAACATAGGGTCCGCGCACAACTCTAATTATAATCGACCTTAACTAAAGTATCCTACGTTGTTCATGGAAACGGCCTTTCTAAGTGATGATATTTCTGCTACTGTTATGGAAGTTGGAAGTAATTTGGGTATATATTGCCACCCGTGTGTATGAGCATCATTTGCTACTAGTTATCAGTACACCCTTGTATCTACCATAAAGTAGGTGCAAAAGATACACCTGGAAAAAGGCATATTTACGATTACGTCCAACTCTGCATATCTTGTGTTTGCGTTGTCACGTTGTCATTGAACTTTGCCTGTGTGGGAATATCCCTTTACAACCCAAGGACTCCTCTTCAGTCATAAGTGTGGATGAGATTGAAAGGTGTATGGCTCAGCATTGCCAGTGCTTGCATGCACTCCATGCCGGCTCATATACAGGGGTCGATTTACTAAGCCTTGGATGGAGGTAAAGTCTACGGAGAAAAAAAAGTACCAGCAAATCAGCTCCTAACTGCCATTTTTTATACCCAGGCTATAACATGGCAGTTAGGAGCTGATTGGCTGGTACTTTATCTCCGTCCACTTTATCTTCATCCAAAGCTTGGTAAATAGACCCCACAGTGTGAAAGCACGCAAGACACCCTCCACAAACTCTCATACGGTTACTCCGGATCAGCCACTTAGTGCAATTACGCTGGAGTATTGTGTGTTTCCACATCACAGAGGAAATGGTTATGCAACAGTTGTTGCTATGTTATCTGGCCGTTTACAGGCTGCTTTATCTAGAGCTAATCGAAGGCCTGAACTACAATAGTTTATCTATTATTGCTGTAGCTCGCTTGGCTTCACTTCTGAGAAGTTTATGATCTTGCTGTGAATATTCTATTTTTTAATTGATAATATTTATATCCAAGGGCTTATGTTCAAGGTAAGACAATTTGTTTATATAGTCATCCCTACGTGATCTGTTCTATGCACAAATTTCTTCCCTTTCTACAGACCAATCACTGATGAAGCCATTAATGACTCTAATCTCAAGTGTTCCATGTAGTTGTGCTAAATACTAAGGGATAAAAATTCTAAACATAGTTGTATCCTGTTTCTATGCAGACTGAGTAAAATTGGGAAATGCTTTGTCCCTTGCCCCAGGCTTGCACACCTCTGGGTTATACTTTGCAGTGTGTCATTGTTTGTTTGTGTCCACCTGCTGCTAGGCTACATCTATTAACTATTGTATTGTATAAACATCATTGTGCATGAACAGAATGGATAGGAGGGTTTTAGGAAGAGAGAAGGAGAAGGAGAAGGAGATTGTGGGCCAAAAATAACCAAACTTAACTTCACCTACTTTGTTGTGACCATGGTGGTCAATTAGGTTGGCTTAGCCCTACATTCTTTCCTAGCATAGTGGTAGTAAATCAGCTGAGATCTATTGGCTGCATTCTGAGATGTATTGGAGGTAGCAGAAAATGTGGTCAGATGATGGTCACTACAGTATATCCTCACATCCTCAGTCTTCATCTGCCTGTGTTAGCTGTGCTCCAATTTGTACAGCAAATCACCCAAACAGCCGTATAAGCCTAAACTGACCTTAGGGCTAGTGGTAAGATGTGACCTTTTATATGCCTAAAACTGAATTCATGTAAAAGATTGTACACTGCAGTGTAATAACTCCAAGTATTGTGAAAAGCATTTCTGCTTTGCTGGTAATATTTAGCAACCCGTAGGATGATCCCTGCATGCAGTGTGGAACAACCAGTGGAAACAAATAGCTGAGAATGCAGCATGTGAAGCCACTGGGAACTACTAAGACTTACTTACAAAGCTGACATTGGCTTTCAGCAGTCATTTATATTTATGGTAGGATATGGAAGGGAACATTTATACTGAATGCAATTTGGGATGCTCTCAATAGCCTTGCATGCAAAAAAGTCCTTTTTATATTGTATGGCAAGGTATTTAAATGATATCTCCCACCATCAGAGTACTCGATAATGAGTTGGGGTGAGTGTCTGCTTCAAAATGGAGGTATAGTAATGCCTCAACTGGGTGTGCCGACAGTCACAATGGGCCGCACACACTGCACCCATTATACATATGCCAATGGTAGAAACTGTTCATGGATGCTTTACAGATTAATGTATATAATGTATTGTAGATCTCTTGTTTACAATCTAATAACTAAATTATAAATTGGTACTTTTCATTTAATTAATCTGTTTAACATTAACATTGACTTCACCCGCTTAGATTCTATTGGTCTTCACCGAGTGGAGAACCCAAGTCACACAGAGACCGCTGTGAGCCTGCACTTATACAGCCCTCCATTTGACCAATGCAATACCTTTGACCAACGGACAGGACACAAAAATACAGTTAAAATGACATTTTGGAGCAAATTTGGTGAAAGGACCCCCCTGGTGAGTGTACAACCATACTAATAATAATTTTATTTTATATAGCGTGCTTTCTCCAACAGGAATCGAGGCGCTTAACAGATACATAGCATAATATAGTACAGACACAATGAAGTACAGAACAGCTTTTCATAAAATACAGAAACATGTAGATACTAAAGGGACAATTATGGAAATGCTTGAGTAAACAGGAAAGTCTGTTTTTGAAGGATTCTGTAGTTGGGGCCTCTCGCACTGTGCGGGGAAGTGAGTTCCATAGAGTCGGAGCCGCATGACTAAAAGCTCGACCCCCAGATGAATTACAGGAGATTCTAGGTACTGCTAAAAGTCCTTCATCTACAGATTAATCGAGTGGGGCAGTATGGAATCAAAAGCTGCTTCAGGTACCTTAGGCCCTGGTCATGTAGTGCTTTAAAACCCAGTAAGCCAATCTTGAAGATGATTCGCCATCTTACAGGCAGCCAGTGAAGAGAGTAGAGGATGGGTGTTATGTGGCTAGAATGAGGCTGGTTGGTTAACAGCCTGGCAGCTGTGTTAATGAATATCCAGAATATGTTGGGCCATTATACAGATATATTTTGGTGCATTGAGTACATTTTCTAAAAGAGTATTGTCTGTTACTTTGAAACCCATAGACCAGGGCTGCTCAACATGCGGCCCGCCAACTGTTGTGAAACTACACATCCCAGCATCCTCTGTCATTTATTTTTAGCATTTGCTAATAGCAGAACTGTGGCAGGGCATGCTGGGATGTATAGTTTCACAACAACTGTTGAGCATCCTTGCCATAGACTATCCTCTTACATGTACGCAGACTGAACAGAACTGATAGAACTGGCTCCCTCTTAGCAATAGCTTTTTTAATAAAGAAGATGAAAAAGGGGCATAGGATAGGTAAAGCTCCAAACAGCTACTCTCTCAGTCAAAGAGCGTTCCTAGCATGAAAATGAACCTCTTGTTCTAATGAAGGCTTCTTTTAGTTTATATGGTCTATTAATGAAACCCCAAATTTGTCCGCCCGCTGATTATTAATTCTAGATGAAACTCATTTCTAAGCGCTAGTCAAATCCTAAATGCTAACTGGAAACCTATGGCAGCTGTAGGTCTAAAGTGACCCAAATGTTTTGCCTTCTTGTATACTAATCTGTCCTAGATTTAAAAAAATCTTTTACTCTTGTAATTCAGTAGTAACTAGCACTTTTGAACAAAGTTCCATGAATGTTATACCATGGACCACTCCCGTCCCCACACCCATTATTTACCACTCCCAATTTAACAAGTAGATTGCATTTATATATACGGAGCATGGGAATCTTGTAAAAAAAAAAAAAAAATTTCCAAGATACAGTAAATGATGATGTGTACCCATGAGATCGGGAGCGACTGACCCAGTAGGGGTGTCGGCATCTTGCAGCGTAGCATCGCTAGCGAAAACAGCCGATAGAACTGAATGTAAAGACGACAGGGTTGTCTCTAGCGACTCACAGGAACACTTATCACTAGCAATGAAGGGAGTACACATTAGGACAATTTGACATATTTTGTCCTAATGAATCAAAGTTATTGGGCAAATCGCTCAAATTGTTGGTTAATGTGTACCCAGCTTAAAGGTTATATGACGTTTTGCTTATTATCTACAAGCTACAAGAAATAGGGCTAGGGAGCACAATATGCACTTGGGTCAAAAATTGGGTAGATAATAGGGAGCAGTGCGTTGTGGTTAATGGGTCCTTTTCAAATTGGACTAAAGTACTAAGTGGTGTGCCTCAAGGCTCGGTACTAGGACCGCTATTGTTCAACATTTTCATTAACGACCTAACAGAAGGTCTAGAGAGCATGGTGTCAATTTTTGCAGATTATACCAAATTGTGTAAGGTTATAAATAGGAGGAGGATGCTGAGTCTCTTCAGAACAACTTAGTTAAATTAGAAGCATGGGCAACCAAATGGAGAATGTCCTTCAATACAGACAAGTGTAAGGTAATACATTGTGGTAGCAAGAACAAAAATAACATCTACATACTGAATGGGGTAAAATTAGGGGATTCTGTACTGGAAAAGGACTTGGGTGTTCTCATAGATAGCAAACTAAGCAGCAGTACCCAATGTAGGATGGCAGCAAAGAAGGCTAATAAGATATTAGCATGCATAAAGCGGGGAATTGATGCAAGGGACGAGAGTGTTATACTCCCGTTATAAATCACTAGTGAGGCCACACCTTGAATACTGTACAATTCTGGCCACCATACTACAAAAAGGATATCCTGGAGCCTGAAAAGGTTCAGAGGCGGGTAACCAAACTAATTAAGGGCATGGAGACACTAGAATACGAGGAAAGGCTTGCAAGACTAGGCATGTTTACACTGGAAAAGAGGAGACCGAGGGGACATGATCAACATCTACAAATACTCAGAGCTTGCGTGGGACCTGTTTTTGGTTAGATCAACGCAGAGGACTCGGGGACACTCGCTTAGGTTAGAGGAGAGGAGGTTCCGCACATCACGGCGCAAAGGCTTTTTCACGGTAAGGACAATACGTGTTTGGAATTCCCTGCCTGAGGTAGTTGTAATGGCGGACTCAGGGGGTCATTCTGACCCGATCGCAAGCTGCAGTTTTTCACAGCGTAGCGTTCAGGTCAGAACCACACATGCACCGACATGCAGGGCGGACTAGCCCTGTGCTGGGCGCCGCATGATCGTAGCTGTGCTAAATTTAGCACGGCTACGATCAACTTGGAATGACCCCCTCAGTCAACACCTTTAAGAGTGGGTTAGATAAATTCCTAATGGATAAGGATATCCAGGGTTATGGTGCATAATCTTGCACTATAGTTACTACAAAAAGAGGGATAAAACGCAACCGCTGACATCGGCATCAGTCAAGACTTTAGACCAAATAAACCTGCTTAGGAGACCACAAATGGGTTGAACTCAATGGACAAAGTGTCTTTTTTTTTTTTTTTTCCCCCAACCTCAAATACTATGTTATTAAAATACAATAAAAAGTTTTTTTTATTATTTTTTTTTTAAACCAAACCTGTTCAGATGCCAACAAAATGTATATATTTAATCTTCATTATTGCAACTTTTGTTCCTCAACTGCTATCTACTAATCTGTAAAAAAAAATAAAATAAAAAATATATACTTTGTTTCTAAGGGTGGGTAGGCTTTATTGTCCATACAGCTGGCGAATGATGTATAGCTAGTGCATCAGTGAGTGTGTACAGCCAATATGTGTGTGAATGACTATGTTCACAGACAAATCAGGTTGGCCCTGAAGCAAGGCCGATATATCGGTGCATCTACCGGTGTGTACGGGCAACAGTACACATGCCGCCGACAATGACCTTACAACAGGACAGGCAGATTTAAATGCCCACCCAACTGTGATATTTGGGCAGACATATTGAATGGGTATAACTTACCGGTTGCTCGGTCGGCAGAATGGTTGGTCAGCTCATGTGTCACTCAGGTTGTACACAGCATTGCTCTTAAATGCTCTAAGATTGATACATGTTGATCTCTTCCTTTATTTATGACTTTGCACAGAGTAGCACAATTTATACAATACAAGTGATTGTAAAGTGTGGGATACCCATTCATTTGTGCTGGGAAGTTGCAGCATGAAGGGTTTGCCAACACACAGAATCGGGCTGGGTTCGGGATAACGACTGTTGGGTTTCCGGCGGTCAGCATGCCGATGTCAGGATTCCAGCTTCCAGAATGCCGGAAGGGGGCGAGTGCAACAAAGTCCCTTGCAGGCTCACTGCGCTTGCTACAGTTTCTATTCCCACTCTATGGGTGTCGTGGAAACCCACGAGTGGGAATAGCCCTCGGACCCCTGCCGGCATTCTAGCGGCCGAGATCCCGGTGTCAGTATGCTGACCGCCGGGATCCCGACCGCCAAGATTGTGACTACATCCCACAGAATCTAAGTAAATTGCTGTATTAGTTGGTTTCTGTTAAATTTCACTCTACATTATAATACATTTCTCTATCGTCCTAAGTGGATGCTGGGGTTCCTGAAAGGACCATGGGGAATAGCGGCTCCGCAGGAGACAGGGCACAAAAAAGTAAAGCTTTACTAGGTCAGGTGGTGTGCACTGGCTCCTCCCCCTATGACCCTCCTCCAGACTCCAGTTAGATTTTGTGCCCGAACGAGAAGGGTGCAATCTAGGTGGCTCTCCTAAAGAGCTGCTTAGAGAAAGTTTAGTTTAGGTTTTTTTCTTTACAGTGAGTCCTGCTGGCAACAGGATCACTGCAACGTGGGACTTAGGGGGAAAGTAGTAAACTCACCTGCATGCAGAGTGGATTTGCTGCTTGGCTACTGGACACCATTAGCTCCAGAGGGATCGAACACAGGCCCAGCCGTGGAGTCCGGTCCCGGAGCCGCGCCGCCGACCCCCTTGCAGATGCTGAAGCGTGAAGAGGTCCGGAAACCGGCGGCTGAAGACTCCTCAGTCTTCATAAGGTAGCGCACAGCACTGCAGCTGTGCGCCATTTTCCTCTCAGCACACTTCACTGGGCAGTCACTGAGGGTGCAGAGCGCTGGGGGGGGGCGCTCTGAGAGGCAAATATAAACCTTATACAAGGCTAAAAATACCTCACATATAGCCCATAGGGGCTATATGGAGATATTTAACCCCTGCCTGACTGGAAAAATAGCGGGAGAAGAACCCGCCGAAAAAGGGGCGGGGCCTATCTCCTCAGCACACGGCGCCATTTTCTGTCACAGCTCCGCTGGTCAGAACGGCTCCCAGGTCTCTCCCCTGCACTGCACTACAGAAACAGGGTAAAACAGAGAGGGGGGGCACATTAATGGCTATATATATATATATTAAAGCAGCTATAAGGGAGCACTTAATATAAGGATATCCCTTGTATATATAGCGCTTTGTGGTGTGTGCTGGCAGACTCTCCCTCTGTCTCCCCAAAAGGGCTAGTGGGTCCTGTCTTCATTAGAGCATTCCCTGTGAGTTTGCGGTGTGTGTCGGTACGTGGTGTCGACATGTATGAGGACGATATTGGTGTGGAGGCGGAGCAATTGCCAAATATGCAGATGTCACCCCCCAGGGGGTCGACACCAGAATGGATGCCTTTATTTGTGGAATTACGTGATGGTTTATCTTCCCTTAAACAGTCAGTTGAGGACATGAGGCGGCCGGACAATCAATTAATGCCTGTCCAGGCGCCTCAAACACCGTCAGGGGCTGTAAAACGCCCTTTGCCTCAGTCGGTCGACACAGACCCAGACACGGGCACTGATTCCAGTGACGACGGTAGAAATTCAAACGTATTTTCCAGTAGGGCCACACGTTATATGATTTTGGCAATGAAGGAGACGTTACATTTAGCTGATACTACAGATACCGTAAAACAGGGTATTATGTATGGTGTGAAAAAACTACAAACAGTTTTTCCTGAATCAGAAGAATTAAATGACGTGTGTGATGAAGCGTGGGTTGCTCCTGATAAAAAGTTGATAATTTCAAAAAAGTTATTGGCATTATACCCTTTCCCGCCAGAGGTTAGGGCGCGCTGGGAAACACCCCCTAAGGTGGACAAGGCGCTCACACGCTTATCCAAACAAGTGGCGTTACCCTCTCCTGAGACGGCCGCACTTAAGGATCCATCAGATAGAAAGATGGAAGTTATTCAAAAGAATATATACACACATGCAGGTGTTATACTACGACCAGCTATAGCAACTGCCTGGATGTGCAGTGCTGGAGTAGTTTGGTCAGAATCCCTGATTGAAAATATTGATACCCTAGATAGGGACAATGTTTTACTGTCGTTAGAACAAATAAAGGATGCATTTATCTATATGCGTGATGCACAGAGGGATATTTGCACACTGGCATCTCGGGTGAGTGCTATGTCCATTTCAGCCAGAAGAGCCTTATGGACACGACAGTGGACAGGCGATGCGGATTCAAAACGTCACATGGAGGTTTTGCCGTATAAAGGGGAGGAGTTATTTGGAGTTGGTCTATCAGACTTGGTGGCCACGGCTACTGCCGGGAAATCCACTTTTTTACCTCAAGTCACTCCCCAACAGAGAAAGGCACCGACCTTTCAACCGCAGCCTTTTCGCTCCTACAAAAATAAGAGAGCAAAGGGCTTGTCGTACCTGCCACGAGGCAGAGGAAGAGGGAAGAGACACCAACAGGCAGCTCCTTCCCAGGAACAGAAGCCCTCCCCGGCTCCTGCAAAAACCTCAGCATGACGCTGGGGCCTCTCAAGCGGACTCGGGGACAGTGGGGGGCCGTCTCAAAAATTACAGCGCGCAGTGGGCTCACTCGCAGGTAGACCCCTGGATCCTGCAGATAATATCTCAGGGGTACAGGTTGGAATTAGAGACGGATCCTCCTCATCGTTTCCTGAAGTCTGCCTTACCAACCGTCTCTTCCGAAAGGGAGAGGGTGTTGGAAGCCATTCACAAGCTGTACGCTCAGCAGGTGATAGTCAAAGTACCCCTATTACAACAAGGAAAGGGGTATTATTCCACTCTATTTGTGGTACCGAAGCCGGATGGCTCGGTAAGGCCTATTCTAAATCTGAAGTCCTTGAACCTCTACATAAAAAAGTTCAAGTTCAAGATGGAGTCACTCAGAGCAGTGATAGCGAACCTGGAAGAAGGGGACTTTATGGTATCCTTGGACATCAAGGATGCGTATCTACACGTTCCGATTTACCCCGCACACCAGGGGTACCTCAGGTTCATTGTTCAAAACTGTCACTATCAGTTTCAGACGCTGCCGTTCGGATTGTCCACGGCGCCTCGGGTCTTTACCAAGGTAATGGCCGAGATGATGATTCTTCTTCGAAGAAAAGGCGTATTAGTTATCCCATACTTGGACGATCTCCTAATAAGGGCAAGGTCCAGAGAACAGCTGGAGACAGCTTTAGCACTATCTCAAGAGGTGCTAAGACAACACGGGTGGATTCTGAATATTCCAAAATCCCATTTAATCCCGACAACTCGTCTGCTGTTCCTAGGAATGATTCTGGACACGGTTCAGAAAAAGGTTTTCCTTCCAGAGGAAAAAGCCAAGGAGTTATCCGATCTGGTCAGGAACCTCCTAAAACCAGGAAAAGTGTCAGTACATCAATGCACAAGAGTCCTGGGAAAAATGGTGGCTTCTTACGAAGCAATTCCATTCGGCAGATTCCATGCAAGAATATTCCAAAGGGATCTGTTGGACAAATGGTCAGGGTCGCATCTGCAGATGCACCTGCGAATAACCCTGTCACCAAAGACAAGGGTGTCACTTCTGTGGTGGTTGCAGAAGGCTCACCTATTAGAAGGCCGCAGATTCGGCATTCAGGATTGGATCCTGGTGACCACGGACGCCAGCCTGAGAGGCTGGGGAGCAGTCACACAAGGAAGAAACTTCCAGGGAGTATGGACGAGTCTGGAAAAGTCTCTTCACATAAACATTCTGGAACTAAGAGCAATCTACAATGCTCTAAGCCAGGCGGAACTTCTCCTGCAAGGAAAGCCGGTGTTGATTCAGTCGGACAACATCACGGCGGTCGCCCATGTAAACAGGCAGGGCGGCACAAGAAGCAGGAGTGCAATGGCAGAAGCTGCCAAGATTCTTCGCTGGGCGGAGAATCACGTGATAGCACTGTCAGCAGTGTTCATCCCGGGCGTGGACAACTGGGAAGCAGACTTCCTCAGCAGACACGATCTTCATCCGGGAGAGTGGGGTCTACATCCAGAAGTCTTCAACATGTTAATAGACCGTTGGGAAAGACCAATTGTAGACATGATGGCGTCTCGCCTCAACAAGAAACTGGACAAATATTGCGCCAGGTCAAGAGATCCACAGGCAATAGCTGTGGACGCACTGGTAACTCCTTGGGTGTACCAGTCAGTGTATGTGTTTCCTCCTCTGCCGCTCATACCAAAGGTATTGAAGATCATACGGCAAAGAAGAGTAAGAACAATACTAGTGGTTCCGGATTGGCCGAGAAGGACTTGGTATCCGGAACTTCAAGAGATGCTCACGGACGAACCGTGGCCTCTACCTCTGAGAAGGGACCTGCTACAGCAGGGTCCCTGTCTTTTTCAAGACTTACCGCGGCTGCGTTTGACGGCATGGCGGTTGAACGCCAGATCCTAAAAGGGAAAGGCATTCCAGAAGAAGTCATTCCTACCTTGATTAAGGCACGGAAGGAAGTCACCGTGAAACATTATCACCGCATTTGGCGAAAATATGTAGCGTGGTGCGAGGATCGGAGGGTTCCGACGGAGGAATTCCAACTGGGTCGTTTCCTACATTTCCTGCAATCAGGATTATCTATGGGTCTCAAATTGGGATCCATTAAGGTTCAAATTTCGGCCCTGTCAATATTCTTCCAAAAAGAATTGGCCTCTGTCCCTGAGGTCCAGACTTTTGTCAAGGGAGTACTGCATATACAGCCTCCTGTGGTGCCTCCGGTGGCACCGTGGGATCTAAATGTAGTTTTAGATTTCCTCAAATCCCATTGGTTTGAACCATTGAAAAAGGTGGATTTGAAATATCTCACATTGAAAGTGACTATGTTACTAGCCCTGGCCTCTGCCAGGAGAGTATCTGAATTGGCGGCTTTATCTTATAAAAGTCCTTATCTAATCTTCCATTCGGATAGGGCAGAACTGCGGACTCGTCCGCATTTTCTCCCTAAAGTGGTATCAGCATTTCATCTGAACCAACCTATGGTGGTGCCTGCGGCCACTAGCGACTTGGAGGACTCCAAGTTGTTGGACGTTGTCAGAGCCTTAAAAATATACATTGCAAGGACGGCTGGAGTCAGAAAATCTGACTCGCTGTTTATATTGTATGCACCCAACAAGTTGGGCGCACCTGCTTCTAAGCAGTCGATTGCTCGTTGGATTTGTAACACAATTCAACTTGCACATTCTGTGGCAGGCCTGCCACAGCCTAAAACTGTAAAAGCCCACTCCACAAGGAAGGTGGGCTCATCTTGGGCGGCTGCCCGAGGGGTCTCGGCATTACAACTCTGCCGAGCAGCTACGTGGTCGGGGGAGAACACGTTTGTAAAATTTTACAAATTTGATACCCTGGCAAAGGAGGACCTGGAGTTCTCTCATTCGGTGCTGCAGAGTCATCCGCACTCTCCCGCCCGTTTGGGAGCTTTGGTATAATCCCCATGGTCCTTTCAGGAACCCCAGCATCCACTTAGGACGATAGAGAAAATAAGAATTTACTTACCGATAATTCTATTTCTCGGAGTCCGTAGTGGATGCTGGGCGCCCATCCCAAGTGCGGATTATCTGCAATACTTGTACATAGTTATTGTTAACTAATTCGGGTTATTGTTAAGGAGCCATCTTTAAGAGGCCCTTTCTGTTGTCATACTGTTAACTGGGTTTAGATCACAAGTTGTACGGTGTGATTGGTGTGGCTGGTATGAGTCTTACCCGGGATTCAAAATGCCTCCCTTATTGTGTATGCTCGTCCGGGCACAGTACCTAACTGGAGTCTGGAGGAGGGTCATAGGGGGAGGAGCCAGTGCACACCACCTGACCTAGTAAAGCTTTACTTTTTTGTGCCCTGTCTCCTGCGGAGCCGCTATTCCCCATGGTCCTTTCAGGAACCCCAGCATCCACTACGGACTCCGAGAAATAGAATTATCGGTAAGTAAATTCTTATTTTTGGTTACTTGTTCTTACATGTCGTCTCCTTTTTGCAGGCAATGGCACAATCGCTGGAGAACTAACTTTGCCTACAACATATTACTGGAAGCTTTGTAACTGTGGAACCCTGGGAAAAAAACCACACACACACACACACACACACACACACACACACACACACACACACACACACACACACACACACACACACACACACACACACACACACTCAAATCTTGTAGCCTCTGGAAGTTCTCTGACCAAACTGTACATAAACCCTCCGTAGGAATTGCGCAAATTGGTAGTTCTGGAATGCTTACATTGACTTTTTAACCAGTTTGATCTACGGGTTCATACCTGAAATAGGTGAACTTTTATTTTTGGGAGGGGATCTGTATAATTGTGCATGTCCTCAACTTCAAAATAGCAATTTTATTTTTTAACGTGTTAAATGATTTAACTTTTATGTTGAAACTGCCGTGATTTGTATGTATAGGTTTTAATGCTCTTGTAACAGATGTACATTTTGATTTCTATATTTTTAGAAAAAAAAAGTTGTCATGTGAATTTGGAATCTTCAGCAGGAGCAATAAAGTTCAAATTCATGATTTGTGTTTTATATTGTTTAACTTGCGATGATGAAAGAATAGATTGTATTGAAGCCGTTTCAAACTTTTATTTTGCAACCTCTAAAGTACACATTTCTATGTGTCTAAGGCTAGGTACACACTGGTGCAATCGTACTTTCTTTTAAACTTACCACCAGAAAGGCCCAATCAATACGCTGATTCGTGTGTACACACTTTCACAATCTACTTTCTGTGAAACGCCTCTATCTCAAATATCTGCTGAAAAGACGCAAAGGCAGCTCTGCAGCTGAGGAACATCGGACAGAAGGTTTAAAAGTGCATATGCATTTCACTTATTGTGGTCTGACATTGTACCATCGCATCTGGTGAATATTTGGAATACCATAAAACCTGCTCTTCACATGCAACCAGTTTTCCTCTAATAAAACACATGATCAAAGGTGCTTACACACTCTTAAGCTATCTCACGAACAGGGTCCGGAATCAAAAGAATGCCCCAACAATTGTATGTGTGTGCACCTAGCTTAAGGTCCTGATTCTGAGTTGTGCGTAAAGCAATAAAGCGCACATAACTGTGCACCTGGACAAACCTCATTGCACTGCAAGGGTGAGGGGCAAATGCATTTATTTTCTTGCAGGCAGGGTAAATACTGGCTGCTTTGCATGTAACCCACAAATAATGGGCAGCTTAATTTTTACAGTGCATTATGGGGCTAATTCAGTAAGGATAGCAAATTCTGCTAATCAGCAGAATTTGCTATCCTTTGGATCGCATGCTGGGGGCCGCTCCATCTTGCCCATCGCGGCGACTGCGGGTGACGTCACAGCCACCGCGATCATGCCCACGACACCCCCCTGTTCGTGCCGCCCCACCCCCACAATGCTACGTCTCCTCCCTGGAAATGGAGCATTGTCGCCCCCCCCCCCCCCCCCAACCAGCTCTACGTGATTGACAGGCAGAAGTGATCGTTTTTTTCTGCGCCCTTACCCCCCCCCCCCCCCCCTGCCCCACAGAAAGGGCAGGTGCATGCGCAGGACGGGCGCTGCGTATGCGCCCACAAGGCCATCGTAAAAATTCCGGTTGGATCGCGATTTGTGATCTAACCTGAATTAGCCCCTATATATGTTTAGACATGTCTCTCATATCTAAATCTCCCTCTGTGCATATTAAAGCTGCCCCACCTGCACTACAGTATGGTTTTACCAAGGTACACAGTTACTTTCTTTCTTTTTGCTGTTCTCCCACCTCAGAGTCCTATCCTAAGATTCAAGATATCATTTTTCAATATTTTACAAGGGCCTGCTGCCTTTGTTACCTCTAACTGTGCTGGTATCAGGAAAGTGCTACCAATAAACTGTAGGAAGTGGACCAGAAAATGGTAAAATCCTCTTCCAGCATTCTTCCTGGTGGACTGTCGCTGCTTATCCTAAACTCCTTAGGCGTCATTACCTGAGGTAGCCTATTACTCTATTGCACCTGCAGACATTAACAGGTTTTGGCCAGCTGCTTCCTGAGCTTCTTACCTGCACCTACTCTCTGACTGACTCCATTGCCAGACTGTGCCCCCCCTTCAATGACCCCTTGCTTTGTGACTGAATAGATGCCCTCCTGCTTTCTGGTCTTTCATCTGTGACTGTTCACAGGTTCTATACCTAGGGGTGTATTCAATACCTGTCGGATCCTTTCCGACAGGTCAGTATTCAGTGAGTGGCTAAATCCAACTGATTTGACCGCTCGTCACCCGTCCACGCTCCGTCCCCGCTCGTCTCCTCACCCATCCACGCTAGTTTCTGCTCCCCCGTCTCATCTCCCCGGTTCCAACAATGTCAATCCGACTTTTAAAAAAAGTAAGAATTGACATTGTCTGAACCGGGACCAAAACCTGTAGGTTTGGCTGCGTTCCCGACAATACACACATGGATTCCGAGAAGTCGGAAAAAATGGCCCGGCATTGAATAGGTCGGAACCCCTTCCGACCTAAACCTGTCGGCAACTGCCACCTTTCCGACAAGACAGCAGTTTCCGACAGGTATTGAATACACCCCCTAGTGATTCTGTTTCTGTTACTACTCCCTCTCTGGGCCCCCACTGTTTCAACCTCTCCCCATCACCCCTGCCTCTGCGTGTCACCTTCCTGCCTCTCTGTCACCTCCTTGTCACACTCTCTCCCCGTCACCTACTGTCGTGGCATACTGTGAACTTGTGGTGTGGCGGAGGAGGGGTGCCCAATGCATATATATAATATTTTTCTGGGACTTGTAGTTCTAGAAGAACATGTTTAATTTGTTTATCTGAAGCATACCTACGATTTCAATTGTTCAAAAATATTTTTCTTCAAATATAAGTGGATTGCCATATTTATATTTACATTAAGGGGCTCATTTATCAACGAGTGATAAAACTTGTTGTGAATGATAATACTCTTTGTGTATGATAAATGGTGATCCAGTCAAACAGCTCCTAACTGTCATGTGTTGGGAACGGATTGGCTGGAGCATAATTTATCGTAAGTAATGAGTTTTATTAATCACGAGTTTCAGTCCCTTAATTTGATTTTCAGCTTTTTACTGGTGTTTTGAAGAATCCTTGAAGTCACTTACATTAGAGGGTTCTTATTTCTCTGACGTCCTAAGTGGATGCTGGGACTCCGTAAGGACCATGGGGATTAGCGGCTCCGCAGGAGACTGGGCACAACTAAAGAAAGCTTTAGGACTACCTGGTGTGCACTGGCTCCTCCCACTAAGACCCTCCTCCAGACCTCAGTGAGATTCTTGTGCCCGGCTGAGCTGGATGCACACTAGGGGCTCTCCTGAGCTCCTAGAAAGAAAGTATATTTAGGTTTTTTATTTTACAGTGAGATCTGCTGGCAACAGACTCACTGCAGCGAGGGACTAAGGGGAGAAGAAGCGAACCTACCTAACAGGTGGTAGTTTGGGCTTCTTAGGCTACTGGACACCATTAGCTCCAGAGGGATCGACCGCAGGACCCGACCTTGGTGTTCGTTCCCGGAGCCGCGCCGCCGTCCCCCTTACAGAGCCAGAAGCATGAAGAGTCCGGAAAATCGGCGGCAGAAGACTTCGGTCTTCACCAAGGTAGCGCACAGCACTGCAGCTGTGCGCCATTGCTCTTCATGTACACCTCACACTCCGGTCACTGATGGGTGCAGGGCACTGGGGGGGGGGCGCCCTGAGGGCAATATATGACACCTTGGCTGGCAAATCTACATCATATATAGTCCTAGAGGCTATATAGATGTAAAATTACCCCTGCCAGTATTTCAGAAAAAGCGGGAGAAAGTCCACCGAAAAAGGGGCGGGGCTTCTCCCTCAGCACACTGGCGCCATTTTTCCCTTCACAGTGCAGCTGGAAGACAGCTCCCCAGGCTCTCCCCTGTAGTTTTCAGGCTCAAAGGGTTAAAAAGAGAGGGGGGGCACTTAGGCGCAATATATGTATACAAGCAGCTATTGGGGGAAAAATCACTCAGTTATAGTGTTAATCCCTGCATTATATAGCGCTCTGGTGTCTGCTGGCATACTCTCTCTCTGTCTCCCCAAAGGACTTTGTGGGGTCCTGTCCTCAGTCAGAGCATTCCCTGTGTGTGTGCTGTGTGTCGGTACGGCTGTGTCGACATTTTGGATGAGGAAGGTTACGTGGAGGCGGAGCAGAGGCCGATAAATGGGACGTCGCCCCCTGTGGGGCCGACACCAGAGTGGATGGATAGGTGGAAGGTATTAACCGACAGTGTCAACTCCTTGCATAAAAGGCTGGATGACGTAACAGCTGTGGGACAGCCGGCTTCTCAGCCCGCGCCTGCCCAGGCGTCTCAAAGGCCATCAGGGGCTCAAAAAAACGCCCGTTACCTCAGATGGCAGACAGATGTCGACACGGAGTCTGACTCCAGTGTCGACGAGGTTGAGACATATACACAATCCACTAGGAACATCCGTTACATGATCTCGGCAATGAAAAATGTGTTATGCATTTTCTGACATGAACCCAAGTACCACATAAAAGGGGTTTTATTTTTGGGGAGAAAAAGCAGCCAGTGTTTTGTTCCCCCATCAGATGAATGAATGAAGTGTGTAAAGAAGCGTGGGTTCCCCCGATAAGAAACTGGTAATTTCTAAAAAGTTACTGATGGCGTACCCTTTCCCGCCAGAGGATAGGTCACGTTGGGAGATATCCCTTAGGGTGGATAAGGCGCTCACACGTTTGTCAAAAAAGGTGGCACTGCCGTCTTAGGATACGGCCACCTTGAAGGAACCTGCTAATAAAAAGCAGGAGGCTATCCTGAAGTCTGTATATACACACACTCAGGTTATATACTGAGACCTGCAATCGCCTCAGCATAAATAGTGCTGCTGCAGCGTGGTCTGATACCCTGTCAGATAATATTAATACTCTTAAGACAGGGATAATATTTTGCTAACATAGAGCATATTAAAGACGTCGTCTTATATATAAAGGATGCACAGAGGGATATTTGCCGTCTGGCATCCAGATTTAATGCAATGTCCATTCTGCCAGGAGGGTATTAGAAACCCGGCAGTGGACAGGTGATGCTGCCTGTAAAAGGCACATGGAGATTCTGCCTTATAAGGGTGAGGAATTGTTTGGGGATGGTCTCTGGGACCTCGTATCCACAGCAACAGCTGGGAAGAAATTTTTTTACCTCAGGTTTCCTCACAGCCTAAGAAAGCACCGTATTTTCAGGTACAGTTCTTTCGGCTTCAGAAAATCAAGCGGGTCAAAGGCGCTTCCTTTCTGCACAGAGGCAAGGGAAGAAGGAAAAAGCTGCACCAACAGCCAGTTCCCAGGATCAAAAATCTTCCCCCGCTTCCTCTGAGTCCACAGCATGACGCTGGGGCTCCACAGGTGGAGACAGGTGCGGTAGGGGCGCGTCTCGGGAACTTCAGGGACCAGTGGGCTTGCCCACAGGTGGATCCCTAGGTTCTGCAAATAGTATCACAGGGATACAGGCTGGAGTTCGAGGCGACTCCCCCTCGCCGTTACCTCACATCAGCCTTGCCTGCTGCCCTCGGAGAAAGGTAGTACTGGCGGCAATTCACAAGCTGTACTTCCAGCAGGTGAAATCAAGGTACCCCTCCTTCAACAAGGCCGGGGTTACTATTCCAAAATGTTGTGGTACCGAAACCAGACGGTTCGGTGAGACCCATTCTAAAATTGAAAGCCTTGAACACTTATATGCGAAGGTTCAAGTTCAAAATGGAATCGCTCAGGGCGATTATTGCAAGCCTGGAGAATTTCATGGTATCACTGGACATCAAGGATGATTACCTGCATGTCCCTATTTACCCTCTTCACCAGGAGTACCTCAATATTGTGGTACAGGATTGTCGTTACCAATTCCAGACGTTGCCGTTGCTCTGTCCCCGACACCGAGGTATTTACCAAGGTAATGGCCGAAATAATTATCCCGTACTTGGACGATCTCCTTATAAAGGCGAGGTCCAGGGAGCAGTTGTTCGTCGGAGTAGCACTATCTCGGGAAGTGCTACAACAGCACGGCTGGATTCTGAATATTCCAAAGTCGCAGCTGGTTCCTACGATGCGTCTGCTGTTCCTGGGTATGGTTCTGGACACAGAACAGGATAAAAAGGGTTTCTCCCGGAGGAGAAGTCCAAGGAGTTGTTGTCTCTACACAGAGACCTCCTAATACGTATACAGGTGTCGGTGCATCAATGCACGCGAGCCCTGGGAAAGATGGTAGCTTCTTACGAAGAAATTCCATTCGCCAGGTCCCATGCAAGGATTTCCCAGTGGGATCTGTTGGACAAGTGGTCCGGGTCGCATCTTCAGATGCATCGGCGGTTAACCCTGTCTCCAAGGGTCAGGGTGTCGCTGTGGTGGTGGCTGCAGAGTGCTCATCTTCTAGGGGGCCGCAGATTCGGCATACAGGACTGGGTCCTGGTGACCACGGATGCCAGCCTGCGTGGCTGGGGGGCAGTCACACAGGGAAGGAACTTCCAAGGCTATGGAAAAGTCAGGAGACTTCCCTACACATAAAATTCTGGAACTGAGGGCCATTTACAATGCCCTAAGTCAGGCTAGACCCCTGCTTCAACACCGGCCGGTGCTGATCCAGTCAGACAACATCACGGCGGTCGCTCATGTAAACCGACAGGGCGGCACAAGAAGCAGGATGGCGATGGCAGAAGCCACAAGGATTCTCCGATGGGCGGAAAATCATGTATTAGCACTGTCAGCAGTGTTCGTTCCCGGAGTGGACAACTGAGAAGCAGACTTTCTCAGAAGACACGACCTCCACCCGGGAGAGTGGGGACTTCATCCAGAAGTCTTCCAAATGATTGTACACCGTTGGGAAAGGCCACAGGTGGACATGATGGCGTCCCGCCTCAACTAAAAGTTACAAAGATATTACGCCAGGTCAAGGACCCTCAGGCGATAGCTGTGGACGCTCTGGTAACACTGTGGGTGTACCAGTCGGTGTATGTGTTCCCTTCTCTGCCTCTCTTACCCAGGGTAATGAGAATAATAAGAAGGAGAGGAGTAAGAACTATACTCATTGTTCCGGGTTGGCCAAGAAGAGCTTGGTAACCAGAACTCCAAGAAATGATCTCAGAGGACCCATGGCCTCTGCCGCTCAGACAGGACCTGCTGCAGCAGGGGGCCTGTCTGTTCCAAGACGTACCGCGGCTGCGTTGACGGCATGGCGGTTGAACGCCGGATCCTGAAGGAAAAGGGAATTCCGGAGGAAGTTATCCCTACGCTATTTACAGCTAGGAAAGAAGTGAACGCAAACCATTATCACCGCATATGGCGGAAATATGTTGCGTGCTGTGAGGCCAGGAAGGCCCCAAAGGAGAAATTTCAGCTAGGTCGATTTCTGCACTTCCTACAGTCAGAGGTGACTATGGGCCTAAAATTGGGTTCCATTAAGGTCCAGATTTCGGCTCTATCGATTTTCTTCCAAAAATTGAACTGGCTTCACTGCCTGAAGTTCAGACTTTTGTTAAGGGAGTGCTGCATAGTCAGCCCCCGTTTGTGCCTCCAGTGGCACCGTGGGATCTCAACGTGGTGTTGGATTTCCTGAAGTCGCATTGGGTTGAGCCACTTAAATCCGTGGAGCTATAATACCTCACGTGGAAAGTGGTCATTCTGTGGGCCTTGGCGTCGGCCAGGCGTGTATCAGAATTGGCGGCTTTGTCATACAAAGGCCCTTATCTGTATTTTATATGGATAAGGCGGAATTGAGGACTCGTTCCCAATTCCTTCCTAAGGTGGTATCAGTTTTTCATGTGAACCAGCCTATTGTGGTGCCTGCGGCTACTTGGGACTTGGAGGATTCCAAGTTACTGGATGTAGTCAGGGCCCTGAAAAGTATATGTTTCCAGGACAGCTGGAGTCAGGAAAACTAACTCGCTATTTCTCCTGTATGCACCCAGCAAGCTGGGTGCTCCTGCTTCTAAGCAGACGATTGCTCGCTGGATCTGTAGCACGATTCAACTTGCACATTCTGCGGCTGGACTGCCGCACCCTAAATCTGTAAAAGCCCATTCCACGAGGAAAGTGGGCTCTTCTTGGGCGGCTGCCCGAGGGGTCTCGGCTTTACAACTTTGCAGAGCAGCTACTTGGTCGGGTTAAAACATTTTTGTAGGAGTCTACAAGTTTGATACCCTGGCTGAGGAGGACCTAGAGTTTGCTCATTCGGTGCTGCAGAGTCATCCGCACTCTCCCGCTCGTTTGGGAGCTTTGGTATAATCCCCATGGTCCTTACGGAGTCCCAGCATCCACTTAGGACGTCAGAGAAAATAAGATTTTACTCACCGGTAAATCTATTTCTCGTAGTCCGTAGTGGATGCTGGGCGCCCATCCCAAGTGCGGATTGTCTGCAATACTTGTTTATAGTTATTGCCTAACTAAAGGGTTATTGTTGAGCCATCTGTTGAGAGGCTAGTTATATTTCATACTGTTAACTGGGTATAGTATCACAAGTTATACGGTGTGATTGGTGTGGCTGGTATGATTCTTACCCGGGATTCAAAATCCTTCCTTATTGTGTCAGCTCTTCCGGGCACAGTATCCTAACTGAGGTCTGGAGGAGGGTCTTAGTGGGAGGAGCCAGTGCACACCAGGTAGTCCTAAAGCTTTCTTTAGTTGTGCCCAGTCTCCTGCGGAGCCGCTAATCCCCATGGTCCTTACGGAGTCCCAGCATCCACTACGGACTACGAGAAATAGATTTACCGGTGAGTAAAATCTTATTTTTTGTTGAATTCTAATGTTTGCCATGGACACCCCTACGTTGTACCGGATATTGAAGCAAGCAATTTTCCAGCATCTTATGACGCATGTCTCTGAGTACCCCAGTGCTCGCCTTAAGTAATGAGGTTTGTGTTTCGTTTATTGGTGTAAACTTATTTTTACTCAAGGTGAGCGTTGAGGTATTCATTTTTTAAAACTTTATACCACATTGCCCAAAATACACATCTATTTTCCTACTGAGCACAGTAATATGTTTATTATTAATGGAAGATTGGACCAACAAATCTTTCTTATTTGCCCAGACATATGCCCTACTTCCGGGACTTTCATACAACTACTGCCTGAACCAGAGAAGGGTGATAACAGGTAAACAGTGCATAGGGCAAAACCTCCTACCAATAACTGTGCAAGTTGAATATAAACCACAGAAAAGATGATATTGGCCATTCCATCTGTCCGTTAATGTGGGTGTGATAATAAGATTTTACTCACCGGTAAATCTATTTCTCGTAGTCCGTAGTGGATGCTGGGACTCCGTAAGGACCATGGGGAATAGCGGCTCCGCAGGAGACTGGGCACAACTAAAGAAAGCTTTAGGACTACCTGGTGTGCACTGGCTCCTCCCTCTATGACCCTCCTCCAGACCTCAGTTAGGATACTGTGCCCGGAAGAGCTGACACAATAAGGAAGGATTTTGAATCCCGGGTAAGACTCATACCAGCCACACCAATCACACCGTATAACTCGTGATACCATACCCAGTTAACAGTATGAACAATAACTGAGCCTCTCAACAGATGGCTCAACAATAACCCTTTAGTTAAACAATAACTATATACAAGTATTGCAGACAATCCGCACTTGGGATGGGCGCCCAGCATCCACTACGGACTACGAGAAATAGATTTACCGGTGAGTAAAATCTTATTTTCTCTGACGTCCTAAGTGGATGCTGGGACTCCGTAAGGACCATGGGGATTATACCAAAGCTCCCAAACGGGCGGGAGAGTGCGGATGACTCTGCAGCACCGAATGGGCAAACTCTAGGTCCTCCTCAGCCAGGGTGTCAAACTTGTAGAATTCAGCAAATGTGTTTGACCCCGACCAAGTAGCTGCTCGGCAAAGTTGTAGAGCCGAGACCCCTCGGGCAGCCGCCCAAGAAGAGCCCTCCTTCCTCGTGGAATGGGCTTTCACTGATTTAGGATGCGGCAGTCCAGCCGCAGAATGTGCAAGCTGAATCGTACTACAGATCCAGCGAGCAATAGTTTGCTTTGAAGCAGGAGCACCCAGCTTGTTGGGTGCATACAGGATAAACAACGAGTCAGTTTTCCTGACACTAGCTGTCCTGGAAACATAAATTCTCAGGGCCCTGACTACGTCCAACAACTTGGAAGCCTCCAAGTCTTTAGTAGCCGCAGGCACCACGATAGGTTGGTTCAAATGAAAGGCTGATACCACCTTAGGGAGAAACTGGGGACGAGTCCTCAATTCTGCCCTATCCATATGGAAAATCAGATAAGGGCTTTTACATGACAAAGCCGCCAATTCTGACACACGCCTGGCCGATGCCAAGGCCAACAGCATGACCACTTTCCACGTGAGATATTTTAATTCCACGGTTTTAAGTGGCTCAAACCAATGTGACTTTAGGAAATCCAACACCACGTTGAGATCCCAAGGTGCCACTGGAGGCACAAAAGGGGGCTGAATATGCAGCACTCCCTTAACAAAAGTCTGAACTTCAGGTAGTGAAGCCAGTTCTCTCTGGAAGAAAATCGATAGAGCCGAAATCTGGACCTTAATGGAACCCAATTTTAGGCCCATAGTCACCCCTGACTGTAGGATGTGCAGAAAACGGCCCAGCTGAAATTCCTCCGTTGGGGCCTTCCTGGCCTCACACCATGCAACATATTTTCGCCAAATGCGGTGATAATGGTTTGCGGTCACTTCTTTCCTAGCTTTAATCAGCGTAGGAATGACTTCCTCCGGAATGCCCTTTTCCTTCAGGATCCGGTGTTAAACCGCCATGCCGTCAAACGCAGCCGCGGTAAGTCTTGGAACAGACAGGGCCCCTGCTGCAGCAGGTCCTGTCTGAGCGGCAGAGGCCATGGGTCCTCTGAGATCATTTCTTGAAGTTCCGGTTACCAAGCTCTTCTTGGCCAATCCGGAACAATGAGTATAGTTCTTACTCCTCTCCTCCTTATTATCCTCAGTACCTTGGGTATGAGAGGAAGAGGAGGGAACACATAAACCGACCGGTACACCCACGGTGTCACTAGAGCGTCCACAGCTATCGCCTGAGGGTCTCTTGACCTGGCGCAATATCTTTCTAGCTTTTTGTTTAGGCGGGACGCCATCCTGTCCACCTGTGGCCTTTCCCAACGGTTTACAATCACTTGGAAGACTTCTGGATGAAGTCCCCACTCTCCCGGGTGGAGGTCATGCTTGCTGAGGAAGTCTGCTTCCCAGTTGCCCACTCCCGGAATGAACACTGCTGACAGTGCAAACACGTGATTTTCCGCCCATCGGAGAATCCTTGTGGCTTCTGCCATCGCCGTCCTGCTTCTTGTGCCGCCCTGTCGGTTTACATGGGCGACTGCCGTGATGTTGTCTGACTGGATCAGTACCGGCTGGTTTTGAAGCAGGGGTTTTGCCTGACTTAGGGCATTGTAAATGGCCCTCAGTTCCAGAATATTCATGTGTAGGGAAGTCTCCTGACTTGACCATAGTCCTTGGAAGTTTCTTCCCTGTGTGACTGCCCCCCAGCCTCGAAGGCTGGCATCCGTGGTCACCAGGACCCAGTCCTGTATGCCGAATCTGCGGCCCTCTTGAAGATGAGCACTTTGCAGCCACCACAGCAGAGACACCCTGGTCCTTGGAGACAGGGTTATCAGCCAATGCATCTGAAGATGCGATCCGGACCACTTGTCCAACAGGTCCCACTGAAAAGTCCTTGCATGGAACCTGCCGAATGGAATTGCTTCGTAGGAAGCTACCATTTTTCCCAGGACTCGCGTGCAGTGATGCACCGACACCTGTTTTGGTTTCAGGGGGCCTCTGACTAGAGATGACAGCTCCTTGGCTTTCTCCTCCGGGAGAAACACTTTTTTCTGTTCTGTGTCCAGAACCATCCCCAGGAACAGTAGACGTGTCGTAGGGACCAGCTGTGACTTTGGAATATTTAGAATCCAACTGTGCTGTTGTAGCACCTCCCGAGATAGTGCTACCCCGACCAACAACTGCTCCCTGGACCTCGCCTTTATCAGGAGATCGTCCAAGTACGGGATAATTAAAACTCCCTTTTTTCGAAGGAGTATCATCATTTCGGCCATTACCTTGGTAAATACCATCGGTGCCGTGGACAGACCAAACGGCAACGTCTGGAATTGGTAATGACAATCCTGTACCACAAATCTGAGGTACTCCTGGTGATGATGGTAAATGGGGACATGCAGGTAAGCATCCTTGATGTCCAGTGATACAATGTAATCCCCCTCGTCCAGGCTTGAAATAACCGCCCTGAGCGATTCCATCTTGTACTTGAATTTTTTTATATATGTGTTCAAGGATTTCAATTTTAAAATGGGTCTCACCGAACCGTCCGGTTTCGGTACCACAAACATTGTGGAATAGTAACCCCGTCCTTGTTGAAGGAGGGGCACCTTGACTATCACCTGCTGGGAATACAGCTTGTGAATTGCCTCTAGCACTGCCTCCCTGCCTGAGGGAGTTGTTGGCAAGGCAGATTTGAGGAAACGGCGGGGGGGAGACGTCTCGAATTCCAGCTTGTACCCCTGAGATACTACTTGAAGGATCCAAGGATCCACCCGTGAGCGAGCCCACTGATTGCTGAAGTTTTTGAGACGGGCCCCCACCGTACCTGGCTCCGCCTGTGGAGCCCCAGCGTCATGCGGTGGACTTGGAGGAAGCGGGGGAGGACTTTTGCTCCTAGGAACTGGCTGTATGCTGCAGCTTTTTCCCTCTACCTCTGCCTCTGGGCAGAAAGGACGCGCCTTTAACCCGCTTGCCTTTATGGGGCCGAAAGGACTGTACCTGATAATACGGTGCTTTCTTTGGCTGTGAGGGGACATGGGGTAAAAATGCTGACTTCCCAGCTGTTGCTGTGGAAACGAGGTCCGAGAGACCATCCCTGAACAACTCCTCACCCTTATAAGGCAAAACTTCCATGTGCCTTTTAGAATCTGCATCACCCGTCCACTGCCGAGTCCATAATCCTCTCCTGGCAGAAATGGACATTGCACTTATTTTAGATGCCAGCCGGCAAATATCCCTCTGTGCATCTCTCATGTATAAGACTGCGTCTTTTATATGCTCTATGGATAGCAATATAGTGTCCCTGTCTAGGGTATCAATATTTTCCGACAGGGAATCTGACCACGCAGCTGCAGCACTGCACATCTATGCTGAAGCAATAGCTGGTCTCAGTATAATACCTGCGTGTGTATATACAGACTTCAGGATAGCCTCCTGCTTCCTATCAGCAGGCTCCTTTAGGGCGGCCGTGTCCGGAGACGGTAGTGCCACCTTTTTTGACAGACGTGTGAGCGCTTTATCCACCCTAGGGGATGTTTCCCAACGTGACCTATCCTCTGGCGGGAAAGGGTACGCCATTAGTAAACTTTTAGAAATTACCAGTTTCTTATCGGGGGAAGCCCACGCTTCTTCACACACCTCATTTAATTCCTCAGATGGGGGAAAAACCACTGGTAGTTTTTTCTCCCCAAACATAATAACCTTTTTTGTGGTTCCTGGGGTAATATCAGAAATGTGCAACACATTTTTCATTGCCTCAATCATGTAACGTGTGGCCCTATTGGATTGTACATTTGTCTCATCGTCGTCGACACTGGATTCAGTATCCGTGTCGATATCTGTGTCTGCCATCTGAGGTAGCGGGCGTTTAAGAGCCCCTGATGGCTTTTGAGACAGCTGGGCAGGCACAAGCTGAGAAGCCGGCTGTCCCACATCTGATATGTAGTCAAACCTTTTATGTAAGGAGCTGACACTTTCACGTAATTCCTTCCACAAGTCCATCCACTCAGGTGTCGGCCCCGCAGGGGGTGACATCACATTTATCGGCACTTGCTCCGCCTCCACATAAGCCTCCTCATCAAACATGTCGACACAGCCGTACCGACACACCGCACACACACAGGGAATGCTCTGACTGAGGACAGGACCCCACAAAGCCCTTTGGGGAGACAGAGAGAGAGTATGCCAGCACACACCAACAGCGCTATATAACACAGGGATTAACACTATAACTGAGTGATTTTTCCCAATAGATGCTTGTATACACAATATTGCGCCTAAATTTAGTGCCCCCCTCTCTTTTTTACCCTATGTAGTCTGGAAACTGCAGGGGAGAGCCTGGGAGCGATCCTTCCAGCGGAGCTGTGAGGGAAAATGGCGCCACTGTGCTGAGGGAGATAGCCCCGCCCCTTTTTCGGCGGACTTCTATTTTCTAGTGTGAACCCAGCATTAGAGATACAAGATATTTTAGACTCCTCTTGGTCAAGAGAACATTTGCAATATGGAAGTTATGTAGTACCTGATCCATACCCAGATGCAAGGGCCCAATGTTTTACTTCTACGCATGCATCCCTATGGTCACATGCAGTAATAGTGGTTGTCTCAATAGACAGCCCATTGACTGCAGTGTTACCTTAATTTCAAAGTAGCGTCTGCGACAAAAGTCACAGCCCTGCTACTGCTTAGTGCCCAGATCTGAGTTAGGCCCATAGTCCTGTTATGGAACTCTAGCGCTATTTGCATGAGACCCCTATAGCCAGTGTGAGGGTCTACATTCAATAACAGCCTCCTGCTGTTCCCTTAGTGCTTGATACACACACTAGCACTTAGGTTGCCACCTGGACTTAAACCTCAAGCAGTAAGGGCTCACACAATAGGGCAGGCTTTCCCAACCACGGTCCTCAAGGCACACCAACAGTGCAGGTTTTAGTGATATCCAGGCTGCAGCACAGATGGTTAAATCAAAATAACTGAGCTATTAATTAAGTCACCTGTGCTGAAGCCTGGATATCACTAAAACATGCACTGTTAGTGTGCCTTGAGGACCGTGGTTGGGAAAGCCTGCAATAGGGTATAGACTGCCGGTAATAAACTGGAGTTCACATACAGGATAAAGGGTTAAAGTCAGGACTAGGTTGGGGATCTCAGCCTGAACAGGGGAGACCCAATAAGCTGGAATGCTGGGCACATTGCAGGTGACTTGTGGACAGAGTTTAAACAAAAGGGAGAAAGAAGAAGGCTCTTGTGTGGGCGCACTCATTAATGGTAGTTAAATAACTAGAATGAATAACACTAGGTTGATTAGTCAGCAGATAAAACAAAATTTATTTGGAAATATTAAGAATATAATTGCCCCTGGTTGAGGAGATGTGAATGATCCCAGATAAAAATGTTCTGGTCCTGCCTCAGGAAATGAGATGGAGAGGGGTAGAGACACTGCAAGTCATAAACCCTTTCTCACCCGGCCAGTACAGATGATCTGTATTAATGAGATCAATTAAGTCAATTGATTTTAGATTCTGTCATAATCCTAATGAAGGAATAACAGCTGTTTGGCAATAAGTAATAATAGAAACAAATCAAAGGATATACCAGGGTAAAGAAAGAAAAGGATAGGAACAAATGGTGATGCTGCTGTTGGAGTCACATACCACACATCATATGCAATGATTGATGTTCTGCAACACTGAGTATTCCCTGTGAGTCTCCACCTCAGGTACTAACTCAGCCCACACTGTTTCGCTTCCAAGATCGGACGAGATCGGGCATTAGCAGTGTGGTTTGATAGTAGAAGGATTTGGTCAGACGTCCAATGAGAGTGCACCTATATAGGGGGGGATAATTAGCTGGGTCTTATAGATATAGTGTGGATCTGCTTTTTGTGTTAGGCAGGAGACATCAAGTCCCACACCGGTGGTATTGTGTCCCTGGATCACAAATGAGAGTCCAGGAAGTGAGCAAGCCCCACAGGGGTGAAACATGTTTTCCATTCCAATGGGTCCTGTTTTGTCCAACTGCAAGTGATTCACTCCTAGCCTCAGGTCAGATCATTCCATCCTGCCATTTTGGGCTAATTTTTGCCCAGCTGTCATAGAAATTGTATCTATATCCGTGCAGCTTCATTTATGCCTTTTTCCAGGCTTATGCATCTTAGTTTATTGCATCAGGATTAAAAACTGCATTTTATAGGAAAGAAATACTGCATTCTTCTTTGACTTTCCTCCTGCAGATCCTGTTGTCATATTGCTGCATGGGTTATATGAGAATTTCATGTCTATTTCCCTATATCCTAATGATTATAACAGCTCCAATTCACACAAAGTGTTTCTAATGAAACCCATGTCACTAGTGATTATTTCATTGCATATACCAGTACTATTTATTTGTATCTACAATTATCTTTGACATATTTTCTGTTCCTTACACCAGTACCAATGTACACATATATATAAAAAAATTTTTTTTGATCCGTGTTTCTTTATCCATTTGTATCTATACGGACGGGTAATTTTTATCACCCGTTCCTAATAACTACAGCCTAATTGATCTCCATTATCCTTTTTAGGGTTTTTTTTTTCATAAATCTATATATCTTCGTTTTTTTTTTTTGTTTTTTTTTTCTCATAAATCCATATATCTTCCTTTTTCGTGGACTCTCATTTGTGATCCAGGGACACAATACCACCGGTGTGGGACTTGATGTCTCCTGCCTAACACAAAAAGCAGATCCACACTATATCTATAAGACCCAGCTAATTATCCCCCCCTATATAGGTGCACTCTCATTGGACGTCTGACCAAATCCTTCTACTATCAAACCACACTGCTAATGCCCGATCTCGTCCGATCTTGGAAGCGAAACAGTGTGGGCTGAGTTAGTACCTGAGGTGGAGACTCACAGGGAATACTCAGTGTTGCAGAACATCAATCATTGCATATGATGTGTGGTATGTGACTCCAACAGCAGCATCACCATTTGTTCCTATCCTTTTCTTTCTTTACCCTGGTATATCCTTTGATTTGTTTCTATTATTACTTATTGCCAAACAGCTGTTATTCCTTCATTAGGATTATGACAGAATCTAAAATCAATTGACTTAATTGATCTCATTAATACAGATCATCTGTACTGGCCGGGTGAGAAAGGGTTTATGACTTGCAGTGTCTCTACCCCTCTCCATCTCATTTCCTGAGGCAGGACCAGAACATTTTTATCTGGGATCATTCACATCTCCTCAACCAGGGGCAATTATATTCTTAATATTTCCAAATAAATTTTGTTTTATCTGCTGACTAATCAACCTAGTGTTATTCATTCTAGTTATTTAACTACCATTAATGAGTGCGCCCACACAAGAGCCTTCTTCTTTCTCCCTTTTGTTTATGCATATGTCACTGGCTCTGGGCGCACCCCCAAACTGGACATTATATTAAAGATTTTACTTGAAAATTGTCCAAATTTGGTTTTTCTGTAATCAAAAACTATTTTCAGACCGGTGCCGGGTCGCCCCCTTTGTGGACAGAGTTGTTAGCAAACATAAAAAGTTAGCAATTGGGCAAAACCATGTGGCACTGCAGGTGGGGCAGATATAACATGTACAGAGAGAGTTAAATTTGGGTGGGGTGTAAAAATAAAGCAGCCAGTATTTACCATACACAGAAACAATATAACCCACCCAAATGTAAATACCCATACCCTGCGATGGGCGCCCCCCACCCCCCGCAAGCTTTCACAAGGATTGCAAATTCTGCTACTTAGCAGAATTTGCAATCCAACCTGAATCAGACCCAAAGACCAGCAGTTTACACAGACAGGCACAAGCTATAACCAACACAGAGAACTGGACTGACTGGCTTCTAAGAGAACCTTGACCAATGGGGAAAGCTGGTCTGAAAGTGTTTAACTGATTACAAAAGCTGCACGTACAGTCCCATAACTATGACACAGCAGCCTGGCGTCCTGGTTTCTAGGTACGCAGCGGGGATCACCGGGTGGAAGTACTGTGACATCCCAGTCACCTAGCAACGACCGGGACCTGCCGGAGGGATGAGCCACTGTGGCCGCCCATAACAAGTCCAGTCACAATTCAGAGTATGCTTTTTACACAGCATCTTGAGTCTCAGATTGTAAAAATATGAGTTTATTAAAACAGATGTGACCCTTTATCCTGGACTTAACATGCACCAAATAGCCCCTCAATGCACCAGATCCCAGGTGAATTGGCCGTGCTGAGAAACTTTTTCAATTAAAATTTGCGTCTTATATGTATAAATAACATTGGAAAAGACAAAACCCCAGCACGTGGCAGTGCAATGCTTTTCAACAACTCTACGATTCGAGACCACAGAACAGTGCTCAAAAATGTGACTGTCCCACTAAAAGTGTGATGTTAGGAGATAGTATAAGGTAACACTGCAGTGTTGTAATGCTTGTCACCTGTAGAAAGTGATGGCAACACAGACACACCCATAAATTTAGTTTCATTCTGAACTATAGCAATGCCTCCATCCAAACTTTGACACCAGTAGGGTCAGCTTGGGAAACCTACACATGAAATAATAGCTGCATCTTCAGTAATAGTAATTGACTCAAAAATAAAGAAAATTATTTATTGAGATAGTTTGCAGAATTCTGAGGTTTCTGGAACAAGGCAAGGGTGCGATAGCCAGCAATACATATACTGTACATCCGGACAATTCTCATTAATCTTTAATGCAATACTACTGGTCATAATTGATACTGTAATGCCCTCACCACTCCTATCTCTGTGAGTGTCTAGTATGCTATATTATAACATGCCATCTGTCACCATCCCATAACTCTAGGCCTGACTTTTCACACATTTATCATTCACCCCTGTAACACTCCTGACACATGGGGGATAATTCCAAGTTGATCGCAGCAGGAATTTAGTTAGCAATTGGGCAAAACCATGTGCACTGCAGGGGAGGCAGATTTAACATGTGCAGAAAGAGTTAGATTTGGGTGCGTTATTTTATTTCTGTGCAGGATAAATACTGGCTGCTTTATTTTTACACTGCAAATTAGATTGCAGATTGAACACACCCCACCCAAATCTAACTCTCTCTGCACATGTTAAATCTGCCTCCCCTGCAGTGCACATGGTTTTGCCCAATTGCTAACTAAATTCCTGCTGCGATCAACTTGGAATTACCCCCATGGTTGCTGCTCTCACTTATCTAAATATTTAACACTTCAGTTGCTATCTCTCACTAGTGTGGTGCCTTTGGATGGTTTGTGTTGCATTCTAGAATTTTCACTAAGATAAAGGCAGATAATGGTCCGCTATTTCAAGGTAGTGATTTCAGCAAATTCATGAAATATTTTGGAATACGACACCAAATTTTTTTCCCCCTGTGGCCACAAGCTAATGGTGGTGTTGAACGTTTCATGCCTAATCTTGGAAAGCAAGTAAAGATTTGTAAAGTATCCGAATTCCAATAATCCTTAAATCAATTTCTATGATAATATCGTTCAGTGTCTCACTCCACAGCAAATATCCCATCCTCCTTGCCAGTTGTTGTAGTCTGATGTACCTTTTATTATAGCAATGAATCATCAAGTATGTTGATTATGTATTTTATTTATTAATGGTAATACTTGCATTATTACAGATAGATAAAGGCATCATCTCATGGCTGTTCTTCTTCCCCTTCCTTTCTCTCTATCCCTACTGATTACATGTCCTTCTGTGCTACAGGATTCTTAAAGATACACTACCTCATCTTACTATTACTTGACAGTGCACATAAACTACCTACTGTATATACATAAGATACTACAGTTTGGTTGGGCTGGCTTGGGGGTGTCCCACATCCTAGGTTTGAACCCCTAAAATGTTATGGACTTTCCGATGATGAGGAATCCTGGGCGTAATGGGCAAGCTCACATGGAAAAAAAACCTCTCTTTTAATTGCTGCTTAAATGCTAAATTTATTACAATTCTGATTAGTAATGTTTGGAAAGTACACCTGCATTCTTTCTCTTTGTGTGTAGCATTATAAGTGTCAGCAGGGTAGTACCTCTCATTACACATAATTAGGGTGTGCAGTCTAGGGCCCACCCATATAACCCTATGGTCAAACAGCATAGCTGATGGCAGTAAGTTGCTGGAGCCATTGTAATGGCATAAGGGATTGCAATTGCAAGTTGTGATGCACCCCCAAAATGGTTGCAACATGTCTGCGCTTGAGTCACCACTTCCTTTTTACCTTCCACAGATGGTCCCTTACGGTCAATCACTTTGTAAATAAATCCTTTGCTATGGCCGCTGTTACGCTGCCGGAGGCTTCAGGGGCAGGGCAGGGCTTTTACATCATTAGGCCCAATTAGGCCTCAATTGGTGGGTCTGTGGGTAGGGGGTGCTAAATGCAATGATTTGTGTCCCTTAGCCCTGTCTCCTCCACCAGGCGTCACAATTTCAATGATTTTCTCTACATCCTGCTTTCTTCACAAGGAAGTGGGTGGGATGCAGGAAATTTACCTACTCTTCCATGGATGTGGGGGACTTCTTAAAAAATTGTGAGGCAGCCATGTACTACACTGAGGGGTCTATTCATAAAGAAATAAAAAAATTCAATTGTTACTTATATCAGTTTGATGTGATGTATAGCTTTGATAAGTAGCAATTCATGTACATGCACCTTTCCGGCGATGTGATGAGGTCCTTAGGCTGCTCCTCCATCCCCCTGCCCCATGCCTTGGACATCTCTGCTTTGCTCGCATACCCCCATCAGGCTTCTACCTGCTTGCTTGCACCTCATGTCATCTGTCTGTTGCCCCTCCCCACTAGATTGTTAGCTCTTCAGAGCAGGGCCCTCTTTCCTCTTGTCTAAGCCCTCTTCTTGACACATTTCACTCAGCGACCATCTTTACCTGCTTTCTCTCCTGCTGGTAAAGGCTCATCTCTATCTATGGCCGCCAGCCCCAAGTAGTACAATGATTACTCCTTCGCTACTTACATCTAAGCTGTATTATGTTTTGAGATTTGTGTTGCTCTTTGTTACCTGCACTCCATTTTTGTTATTTATTTACTGTTATGCTAAGTTTTGTCTCCCTGTACTGTCCTTTGTACGGCGCTGCGAAACACTTGTGGCGCCCTATAAATAAAATGTAATAATAATAATAATAATAATAATAATCCAGGGCTCCAGTAGTGCTGTCTTCTCCGGTGGTCCCCCTCTGCAGTGTTGAGTCAGCTGGGGTTCCCTCTGCACATGTGCCGCCGGCTGATCTCCCGGGAGACTGCAGTGGCTGCTGGGAGGTCAGAAGGGTGGAGCCAGCAGGGTTGCTGGGCAGAGAACACTGAAGCATTGAGCATACTTGATGTCTCTGCACCGAAGTTCACATTGTGCTATCCTGAGATAGCGAATCTGAACTCCATGGAGAAGCGAAAAAGTTGACCTTTCCATTCCTTCATGAATCGAAGTCACCATACTAAAGTATGGTGATGCGATTCAGCCACAGAGCAGGGGTGCTGCTGGAGAAGTCAGGAACTTCTCTGCGACAACCCGCTTTGTGAATAGCACAAAGCAGTAAAAAGCCCTATGTTCTCCGACGTCCTAGTGGATGCTGGGCACTCCGTAAGGACCATGGGGAATAGCGGCTCCGCAGGAGACTGGGCACAACTAAAGAAAGCTTTAGGTCACCTGGTGTGCACTGGCTCCTCCCACTATGACCCTCCTCCAAGCCTCAGTTATATTTTGTGCCCGGCCGAGGTTGGATGCACACTAGGGGCTCTCCTGAGCTTCTAGAAAGAATTAGGTTTTTTATTTTCAGTGAGACCTGCTGGCAACAGGCTCACTGCAGCGAGGGACTAAGGGGAGAAGAAGCGAACCTGCCTGCTTGCAGCCAGCTTGGGCTTCTTAGGCTACTGGACACCATTAGCTCCAGAGGGATCGACCGCAGGCCCAGCCTTGGTGTTCGGTCCCGGAGCCGCGCCGCCGTCCCCCTTACAGAGCCAGAAGCAAGAAGAGGTCCGGAAAATCGGCGGCAGAAGACATCAGTCTTCACCAAGGTAGCGCACAGCACTGCAGCTGTGTGCCATTGCTCCTCATACACACTTCACACTCCGGTCACTGAGGGTGCAGGGCGCTTGGGGGGGGCGCCCTGAGCAGCAATAAAAACACCTTGGCTGGCAAAAATACCACAATATATAGCCCCAGAGGCTATATATGTGGTAAATACCCCTGCCAGAATCCAGAAAAAAGCGGGAGAAAAGTCCGCGAAAAAGGGGCGGAGCTATCTCCCTCAGACACACTGGCGCCATTTTCTCTTCACAGTGCAGCTGGAAGAAAGCTCCCCAGGCTCTCCCCTGTAGTTTTCAGGCTCAAAGGGTTAAAAAGAGAGGGGGGGCACTAAATTTAGGCGCAATATTATATATACAAGCAGCTATTGGGGAAATTTCACTCAGTTATAGTGTTAATCCCCACATTATATAGCGCTCTGGTGTGTGCTGGCATACTCTCTCTCTGTCTCCCCAAAGGGCTTTGTGGGGTCCTGTCCTCAGTCAGAGCATTCCCTGTGTGTGTGCGGTGTGTCGGTACGGCTGTGTCGACATGTTTAATGAGGAGGCTTATATGGTGACGGAGCAGATGCCGATAAATGTGAGGTCGCCCCCTGTGGGGCCGACACCAGAGTGGATGGTTAGGTGAAAGGTATTAACCGACAGTGTCAACTCCTTACATAAAAGGGTGGATGACGTAACAGCTGTGGGACAGCCGGCTTCTCAGTCCGCGCCTGCCCAGGCGTCTCAAAGGCCATCAGGGGCTCAAAAATGCCCGCTCACTCAGATGGCAGACACAGATGTCGACACGGAGTCTGACTCCAGTGTCGACAAGGTTGAGACATATACACAATCCACTAGAAACATCCGTGACTTGATCCCAGCAATAAAAAAAAAATGTGTTACACATTTCTGACATTAACCCTCTAAAAATGGGTTTTTATGTTGGGGAGAAAAAGCAGGCAGTGTTTTGTTCCCCCATCAGATGAATGAATGAAGTGTGTGAAAAGCGTGGGTTCCCCCCGATAAGAAACTGGTAATTTCTAAAAAGTTACTGATGGCGTACCCTTTCCCGCCAGAGGATAAGTTACGCTGGGAGATATCCCCTAGGGTGGATAAGGCGCTCACACGGTTGTCAAAAAAGGTGGCACTGCCGTTTTAGGAACGGTCACTTTGAAGGTACCTGTTGATAAAAAGCAGGAGGCTATCCTGAAGTCTGTATTTACACACTTAGGTACTAGACTGAGACCTGCAGATCATGCTGCTGCAGCGTGGTCGGTGACCCTGTCAAACATGAGAACATATTAAAGACGTCGTCTTATATATGAGGGATGCACAGAGGGATATTTTGCCGGCTGGCATCCAAAATGAATGTAATGTCCATTCTGTCAGGAGGGTATTAGAGACCTGTCACTGGACAGGTGATGCTGACTTTAAAAGGCGCATAGAGATTCTGCCTTATAAGGGTGAGGAATTATTTGGGGATAGTCTCTGGGACCTCGTATCCACAGCAACAGCTGGGAAGAAATATTTTTACCTCAGGTTTCCTCACAGATTAGGAAAGCACTGTATTATCAGGTACAGTCCTTTCGGCTTCAGAAAAGCAAGCGGATCAAAGGCGCTTCCTTTCTGTACAGAGACATGGGAAGAGGGAAAAAGCTGCACCAGTCAGCCTGTTCCCAGAATCAAAATTCTTCTCTCGCTTCCTCTGAGTCCACAGCATGACGCGGGGGCTCCACAGGTGTAGCCAGGTGCGGTGGGGGGCCGTCTCAAAAATTTCAGCGATCAGTGGGCTCGCTCACAGGTGGATCCCTGTTTCATTCAAGTAGTATTTCAGGGGTACAAGCTGGAATTCGAGATGTCTCCCCCCCGCCGTTTCCTCAAATATGCCTTGCCGACAACTCCCTCAGGCAGGGAGGCTGCGCTAGAGGCAATTAATAAGCTGTATTCCCAGCAGGTAATACTCAAGGTGCCCCTACTTCAACAAGGACGGGGTTACTATTCCACACGGTTTGGGGTACCGAAACCGCATGGTTCGGTGTGACCCATTTTATATTTAAAATCCTTGAACACATACATAAAAAAATTAAAGTTCAAGATGGAATCGCTCAGGGCGGTTATTGCAAGCCTGGACGAGGGGGATTACATGGGATCCCGGGACATCAAGGATGCTTACCTGCATGTCCCCATTTACCATCCTCGCCAGGAGTACCTCAGATTTGTGGTACAGGATTACCATTACCAAGTCCAGACACTGCCGTTTGGACTGTACATGGCACGCACCGAGGGTGTTTACCAAGGTAATGGCCGAAATGAGGATACTCCTTCAAAAAAAAAAAAAAAGGGGAGTTTTAATTATCCCGTACTTGGACAATCTCCTTATAAGGGCAAGGTCCAAGGAGCAGTTGCTAGTCGGGGTAGCACTATTTTGGAAAGTGCTACAACAGCACGGTTGGATTCTAAACAGTCCAAAGTCACAGCTGGTTCCTACGACACGTCTACTGTTCCTGGGGATGGTTCTGGACACAGAACAGAAATAAGTGTTTCTCCCGGAGGAGAAAGCCAAGGAGCTGTCATCTCTAGTCAGAGACCTCCTGAAGCCAAAACAGATATCGGTGCATCATTGCACGCGAGTCTTGGGAAAAATGGTAGCTTCCTACGAAGCAATCCCATTCCGCAGGTTCCATGCAAGAACTTTTCAGTGGGACCTGTTGGACAAGTGGTCCGGATCACATCTTCAGATGCATCGGCTGATAACCCTGTCTTCAAGGACCAGGGTATCTCTACTGTGGTGGCTGCAGAGTGCCCATCTTCAAGAGGGCCGCAGGTTCGGCATACAGGACTAGGTCCTAGTGACCATGGATGCCAGCCTTTGAGGCTGGGGGGCAGTCACACAGGGAAGAAACTTCCAGGGACTTTGGTCAAGTCAGGTGACTTCCCTACACATAAATATTCTGGAACTGAGGGCCATTTACAATGCCCTGAGTCAGGCAAGGCCTCTGCTTCAAAACCAGCCGGTACTGATCCAATCAGACAACATCACGGCAGTCGCCCATGTAAACCAACGGGGCGGCACAAGAAGCAGGATGGCGATGGCAGAAGCCACAAGGATTCTCCGATGGGCGGAAAATCATGTGTTAGCACTGTCAGCAGTGTTCATTCCCGGAGTGGACGACTGGGAAGCAGATCTTCTCAGCAGACACGACCTCCACCCGGGAGAGTGGGGATTTCATCCAGAAGTCTTCCAAAGGATTGTACACCATTGGGAAAGGCCACAGGTGGACATGATGGCGTCCCGCCTCAACAAAAAGCTATAAAAGATATTGCGCCAGGTCAAGGGACCCTCAGGCGATAGCTGTGGACGCTCTGGTAACACCATGGGTGTACCAGTCGGTTTTATGTGTTCCCCCCTCTGCCTCTCATACAAAAGGTACTGAGAATAATAGGAAGGCGAGGAGTAAGAACGATACTCGTGGTTCCGGATTGGCCAAGAAGAGCTTGGTACCCAGAACTTCAAGAAATTAGATCAGAGGACCCATGGCCTCTGCCGCTCAGACAGGACCTGCGGCAGCAGGGGCCCTGTCTGTTCCAAGACTTACCGCGGCTACGTTTTGACGGCATGGCGGTTGAACGCCGGATCCTAAAGGAAAAGGGCATTCCGGAGGAAGTCATTCCTACGCTGATTCAAGCCAGGAAAGATGTAACTGCAAAACATTATCACCGCATATGGCGGAAATATGTTGCTTGGTGTGAGGCCAAAAAAGGCCCCAACAGAGGAATTTCAACTAGGTCGATTTCTGCATTTCCTACAAGCAGGAGTGTCAATGGGCCTAAAATTAGGCTCCATTAAGATACAGATCTCGGCTCTGTCGATTTTCTTCCAGAAAGAACTAGCTTCAGTACCTGAAGTTCAGACATTGTAAAAGGAGTGCTGCATATTCAGCCCCCGGTTGTGCCTCCAGTGGCACCTTGGGTTCTCAACGTGGTGTTGAGTTTCTTAAAATCACATTGGTGTGAGCCACTAAAAACCGTGGATCTAAAATATCTCACGCGGAAAGTGGTCATGTTATTGGCCTTGGCTTCGACCAGGCGTGTATCAGAATTGGCGGCTTTGTCATATAAAAGTCCTTATCTGATTTTCCATATGGATAGGGCAGAATTGAGGACTCGTCCCCAGTTTCTCCCTAAGGTGGTATCAGCTTTTCACTTGAACCAACCTATTGTAGTGCCTGCGGCTACTAGGGACTTGGAGGATTCCAAGTTACTGGACGTAGTCAGGGCCTTGAAAAATTATGTTTCCAGGACGGCTAGAGTCAGGAGAACTGACTCGCTGTTTATCCTGTATGCACCCAACAAACTGGGTGCTCCTGCTTCTAAGCAGACTATTGCTCGCTGGATTTGTAGCACAATTCAGCTGGCGCATTCTGCGGCTGAACTAACGCAGCCAAAATCTGTAAAAGCCCATTCCACAAGGAAGGTGGGCTCATCTTGGGCAGCTGCCCGAGGGGTCTCGGCTTTCCAACTTTGCCGAGCTGCAACTTGGTCAGGGGCAAACACGTTTGCTAAATTCTACAAAATTGATACCCTGGCTGAGGAGGACCTGGAGTTCTCTCATTCGGTGCTGCAGAGTCATCCGCACTCTCCCGCCCGTTTGGGAGCTTTGGTATAATCCCCATGGTCCTTACGGAGTTCCCAGCATCCACTAGGACGTCAGAGAAAATAAGATTTTACTCACCGGTAAATCTATTTCTCGTAGTCCGTAGTGGATGCTGGGCGCCCATCCCAAGTGCGGATTGTCTGCAATACTTGTATATAGTTATTGCCTAACTAAAGGGTTATTGTTGAGCCATCTGTTGAGAGGCTCAGTTATATTCATACTGTTAACTGGGTATAGTATCACGAGTTATACGGTGTGATTGGTGTGGCTGGTATGAGTCTTACCCGGGATTCAAAATCCTTCCTTATTATGTCAGCTCGTCCGGGCACAGTGTCCTAACTGAGGCTTGGAGGAGGGTCATAGTGGGAGGAGCCAGTGCACACCAGGTGACCTAAAGCTTTCTTTAGTTGTGCCCAGTCTCCTGCGGAGCCGCTATTCCCCATGGTCCTTACGGAGTGCCCAGCATCCACTACGGACTACGAGAAATAGATTTACCGGTGAGTGAAATCTTATTTTCTACAAAACATGGCTGACGGACGGAGGCTGCTGCTGACGGAGGCGGA
Organism: Pseudophryne corroboree; assembly: GCF_028390025.1. NCBI lineage: Eukaryota > Metazoa > Chordata > Amphibia > Anura > Myobatrachidae > Pseudophryne > Pseudophryne corroboree. Next base: position 239,718,981 of record NC_086444.1, on the reverse strand, counting down.
CGTGACAAAACCGGTAGCGATGCGCGTATGCTCGAGGGTGCGCATGCGTGTGCACGAGGAAGTGCACCGAGTGCCGGAGCAAGCCAGGCACCAGTGTAAGCACGGAGAAGAGAGAGTGGAGGAGCGTGGGGAGATCCGCAAAGCAGCTGGGAGCTGCGGGAGCAAGGACAGAGTGAAAACAGCGGGGGAGTCTGTCTGAGGCTGGAGTCGGGAGCAGGGCACTGTGAACAAGGTGCCAAACAGGGCTCTGGGAACAGCTGGAAGGAGCAGCACAGGTACCTGTGAGTAGTTGCTGCTGCAGAAAGTCCTGAATCCCCACGTACACGCAAGTATCATTATTATTACTGTATTGACTGCTTTGCATTGATACATTATTATACATTGTATTACCAAGTACAGTTCTGTTGTTGAATATTGTTTCTCTTCACAGCTAGGCCATAGTAGAGTATCATATTGCATAAATTGTATTGTTGTATTCTTTTGTACTGTTTGTACTGTATTCTTTTTCTGAAAGTAATAGGGATTTAGACATTCAAATGGGTGGGGCCGTGATTGAGAATCTCACATGACGTGCAAGATGTATGCGCACCTGGAGGAACCGTCCTAATGAGTGAATACATCTGCGTGAGGTGTGTGCGAACGGTTGCCCTGGAAACCCAGGTAACTGATCTAGAGCAAACCATTACGCGACTAAGGGATATTCACAATCTCGATCAAAGCTTAGATAGAACGGTGCAGGAGTTTCAGTGGGGGACATCGGTAGAGAAGGATGAGGACAATCAGCAGGGACATGCAGTCAGGGGAGGCAGAGCCTCACCTGTCATTAATGATTAAAATAATACAAAGGAGATACTTATGACACATATTTTGTGTCATAAGGATCATCTTTATATTATGCAAATCATTTTAATACTTTAAATTGTTTGGGAGGCACCAATAGCGGTGCTATACGCGGTGGGCAGAAGCAGCGACCTTGGGAAATAGCGATCATAATATGATCACATTTTATATCAGCATCCAAAAACACTATAAAGGGTCTAACTAAGACTTTTAACTTTTGAAAAGTTAATTTCTCTAACGTCCTAAGTGGATGCTGGGGACTCCGTAAGGACCATGGGGAATAGCGGCTCCGCAGGAGACTGGGCACAAAAGTAAAGCTTTAGAACTACCTGGTGTGCACTGGCTCCTCCCCCTATGACCCTCCCCCAAGCCTCAGTTAGATTTCTGTGCCCGAACGAGAAGGGTGCACACTAGGTGGCTCTCCTGAGCTGCTTAGTGAAAAGTTTAGTTTTAGGTTTTTTATGTTCAGTGAGACCTGCTGGCAACAGGCTCACTGCATCGAGGGACTAAGGGGAGAAGAAGCGAACTCACCTGCGTGCAGAGTGGATTGGGCTTCTTAGGCTACTGGACATTAGCTCCAGAGGGACGATCACAGGCCCAGCCATGGATGGGTCCCAGAGCCGCGCCGCCGGCCCCCTTACAGAGCCAGAAGACAGAAGAGGTCCGGAAAATCGGCGGCAGAAGACGTCCTGTCTTCAACAAGGTAGCGCACAGCACTGCAGCTGTGCGCCATTGCTCTCAGCACACTTCACACTCCGGTCACTGAGGGTGCAGGGCGCTGGGGGGGGGGGCGCCCTGAGACGCAATAAAAACACCTTGGATGGCAAAAAATGCATCACATATAGCTCCTGGGCTATATGGATGCATTTAACCCCTGCCAGAATACATAGAAAAACGGGAGATAAGGCCGCCGATAAGGGGGCGGAGCCTATCTCCTCAGCACACTGGCGCCATTTTCCCTCACAGCTCCGTTGGAGGGAAGCTCCCTGGCTCTCCCCTGCAGTCACTACACTACAGAAAGGGTTAAAAAAGAGAGGGGGGGCACTAATTACGCGCAGTATTAAAAATACAGCAGCTATAAGGGGAAAAACACTTATATAAGGTTATCCCTGTATATATATAGCGCTCTGGTGTGTGCTGGCAAACTCTCCCTCTGTCTCCCCAAAGGGCTAGTGGGGTCCTGTCCTCTATCAGAGCATTCCCTGTGTGTGTGCTGTATGTCGGTACGTTTGTGTCGACATGTATGAGGAGAAAAATGATGTGGAGACGGAGCAGATTGCCTGTAATAGTGATGTCACCCCCTAGGGGGTCGACACCTGAGTGGATAAACTGTTGGAAGGAATTACGTGACAGTGTCAGCTCTGTATAAAAGACAGTGGTTGACATGAGACAGCCGGCTACTCAGCTTGTGCCTGTCCAGACGTCTCATAGGCCGTCAGGGGCTCTAAAGCGCCCGTTACCTCAGATGGCAGATATAGACGCCGACACGGATACTGACTCCAGTGTCGACGGTGAAGAGACAAATGTGACTTCCAGTAGGGCCACACGTTACATGATGGAGGCAATGAAAAATGTTTTACACATTTCTGATAATACGAGTACCACCAAAAAGGGGTATTATGTTCGGTGAGGAAAAACTACCTGTAGTTTTCCTGAATCTGAGAAATTAAATGAGGTGTGTGATGATGCGTGGGTTTCCCCCGATAACAACTGATAATTTCTAAAATGTTATTGGCATTATATCCTTTCCCGCCAGAGGTTAGGGTGCGTTGGGAAACACCCCCTAGGGTGGATAAAGCGCTCACACGCTTGTAAGGGCTCTACCCTCTCCTGAGATGGCCGCCCTTAAGGATCCTGCTGATAGAAAGCAGGAGGGTATCCTAAAATGTATTTACACACATACTGGTGTTATACTGCGACCAGCAATCGCCTCAGCCTGGATGTGCAGTGCTGGGTTGGCGTGGTCGGATTCCCTGACTGAAAATATTGATACCCTAGATAGGGACAGTATATTTTTGCCTATAGAGCATTTAAAAGATGCATTTCTATATATGCGTGATGCACAGCGGAATATTTGCCGACTGGCATCAAGTCTAAGTGCGTTGTCCATTTCTACCAGTAGAGGGTTATGGACACGACAGTGTTCAGGTGATGCGGATTTCAAACGGCATTTGGAAGTATTGCCTTATTAAGGGGAGGAGTTATTTGGGGTCGGTCTTTCAGACCTGGTGGCCACGGCAACAGCTGGGAAATCCACGTTTGTACCCCAGGTCGCCTCTCAACATGAGAAGACGCCGTATTATCAGGCGCAGTCTTTTCGTGGACAAGCGGGCAAAAGGTTCCTCATTTCTGCCCCGTGACAGAGGGAGAGGAAAAAGGCTGCAGAAATCAGCCAGTTCCCAGGAACAGAAACCCTCTCCCGCCTCTGCCAAGCCCTCAGTATGACGCTGGGGCTTTACAAGCAGAATCAGGCACGGTGGGGGGCCCGTCTCAATGAATTTCAGCGCGCAGTGGGCTCACTCGCAAGTAGACCCCTGGATCCTTCAGGTGATATCTCAGGGGTACAAATTGGAATTCGAGACGTCTCCCCCTCGCCGTTTCCTAAAGTCGGCTTTACCGATGTCTCCTTCTGACAGGGAGACAGTTTTGGAAGCCATTCACAAGCTGTATTCCCAGCAGGTGATAATCAAGGTACCCCTCCTGCAACAGGGAACGGGGTATTATTCCACACTGTTGTGGTACCGAAGCCGGACGGCTCGGTGAGACCGATTCTAAATCTAAAATCTTTGAACACTTACATACAGAGGTTCAAATTCAAGATTGAGTCACTCAGAGCAGTGATTGCGAACCTGGAAGAAGGGGACTACATGATGTCTCGGGACATCAAGGATGCTTACCTTCATGTCCAAATTTACCCTTCTCACCAAGGGTACCTCAGGTTTATGGTACAGAACTGTCACTATCAGTTCAGACGCTGCCGTATGGATGGTCCACGGCACCCTGGGTCTTTACCAAGGTAATGGCCGAAATGATGATATTCCTTCGAAGGAAGGGAATTTTAGTTATCCCTTACTTGGACGATTCCCTGATAAGGGTAAGATCCAGGGAACAGTTGGAGGTCGGTGTAGCACTATCTCAGGTAGTGTTGCGGCAGCACGATTGGATTCTCAATATTCCAAAATCGCAGCTGGTTCCGACGACTCGTCTTCGTTTCCTAGGGATGATCCTGGACACAGTCCAGAAAAAGGTGTTTCTCCCGGAGGAGAAAGCCAGGAAGTTATCCGAGCTAGTCAGGAACCTCCTAAAACCGAGCCAAGTCTCAGTGCATCAATGCACAAGGGTTCTGGGTAAAATGGTGGCTTCCTACGAAGCAATCCCATTCGGCAGATTCCACGCAAGAACTTTCCAGTGGGACCTGCTGGACAAATGGTCCGGGTCGCATCTTCAGATGCATCAGCGGATAACCCTGTCACCAAGAACAAGGGTGTCCCTCCTGTGTTGGTTGCAGAGTGCTCATCTTCTAGAGGGCCGCAGATTTGGCATTCAGGACTGGGTCCTGGTGACCACGGATGCCAGCCTGCGAGGCTGGGGAGCAGTAACACAGGGAAGGAATTTCCAGGGCTTATGGTCAAGCCTGGAGACATCACTTCACATAAATATTCTGAAGCTAAGGGCCATTTACAATGCTCTAAGCTTAGCAAGACCTCTGCTTCAAGGTCAGCCGGTGTTGATCCAGTCGGACAACATCACGGCAGTCACCCACGTAAACAGACAGGGTGGCACAAGAAGCAGGAGGGCAATGGCAGAAGCTGCAAGGATTCTTCGCTGGGCGGAAAATCATGTGATAGCACTGTCAGCAATTTCGGGAGTGGACAACTGGGAAGCAGACTTCCTCAGCAGACACGACCTCCACCCGGGAGAGTGGGGACTTCACCCAGAAGTCTTCCACATGATTATAAACCGTTGGGAAAAACTCGACAGGTATTGCGCCAGGTCAAGGGACCCTCAGGCAATAGCTGTAGACGCTCTGGTAACACCGTGGGTGTACCAGTCAGTGTATGTGTTCCCTCATCTGCCTCTCATACCCAAGGTACTGAGATTGATAAGATGGAGAGGAGTAAGCACTATATTCGTGGCTCCGGATTGGCCAAGAAGGACTTGGTAACCGGAACTTCAAGAGATGCTCACGGAGGATCTGTGGCCTCTACCTCTAAGAAGGGACCTGCTCCAGCAAGGACCCTGTCTGTTCCAAGACTTACCGCGGCTGCGTTTGACGGCATGGCGGTTGAACGCCGGATCCTGAAGGAAAAAAGGCATTCCGGATGAAGTCATCCCTATCCTGATCAAAGCCAGGAAGGATGTAACCGCAAAACATTATCACCGCATTTGGCGAAAATATGTTGCGTGGTGCGAGGCCAGTAAGGCCCAACGGAGGAAATTCAACTGGGTCGATTCCTACATTTCCTGCAAACAGGAGTGTCTATGGGCCTGAAATTGGGGTCCATTAAGGTTCAAATTTCGGCCCTGTCAATTTTCTTCCAAAAAGAACTAGCTTCAGTCCCTGAAGTTCAGACGTTGTAAAAGGGGTACTGCATATACAGCCTCCTTTTGTGCCTCCAGGGGCACCTTGGGATCTCAATGTAGTTTTTGGGTTCCAAAAGTCACATTGGTTTGAACCACTTAAATCTGTGGAGTTAAAATATCTCACATGGAAAGTGGTCATGCTGTTGGCCCTGGCCTGGGCCAGGCGCGTGTCAGAATTGGCGGCTTTATCCTGTAAAAGCCCTTATCTGATTTTCCATTCGGACAGGGCGGAATTGAGGACTCGTCCTCAGTTTCTCCCTAAGGTGGTTTCAGCGTTTCACCTGAACCAACCTATTGTGGTGCCTGCGGCTACTAGGGACTTGGAGGACTCCAAGTTGCTAGACGTTGTCAGGGCCCTGAAAATATATGTTTCCAGGACGGCTGGAGTCAGAAAATCTGACTCGCTGTTTATCCTGTATGCACCCAACAAGCTGGGTGCTCCTGCTTCTAAGCAGACTATTGCTCGTTGGATTTGTAGTACAATTCAGCTTGCACATTCTGTGGCAGGCCTGCCACAGCCAAAAATCTGTAAATGCCCACTCCACAAGGAAGATGGGCTCATCTTGGGCGGCTGCCCGAGGGGTCTCGGCTTTCCAACTTTGCCGAGCAGCTACTTGGTCAGGAGCAAATACGTTTGTAAAATTCTACAAAATTGATACCCTGGCTAAGGAGGACCTGGAGTTCTCTCATTTGGTGCTGCAGAGTCATCCGCACTCTCCCGCCCATTTGGGAGCTTTGGTATAATCCCCATGGTCCTTACGGAGTCCCCAGCATCCACTTAGGACGTTAGAGAAAATAAGAATTTACTTACCGATAATTCTATTTCTCGTAGTCCGTAGTGGATGCTGGGCGCCCATCCCAAGTGCGGATTGTCTGCAATACTGGTACATAGTTATTGTTACCAAAAAATCGGGTTATTGCTGTAGTGAGCCATCTTTTCTAGAGGCTCCTCTGTTATCATGCTGTTAACTGGGTTTAGATCACGAGCTGTACGGTGTGATTGGTGTGGCTGGTATGAGTCTTACCCGGGATTCAAAATCCTTCCTTATTGTGTACGCTCGTCCGGGCACAGTATCCTAACTGAGGCTTGGAGGAGGGTCATAGGGGGAGGAGCCAGTGCACACCAGGTAGTTCTAAAGCTTTACTTTTGTGCCCAGTCTCCTGCGGAGCCGCTATTCCCCATGGTCCTTACGGAGTCCCCAGCATCCACTACGGACTACGAGAAATAGAATTATCGGTAAGTAAAGTCTTATTTTCAACTTGCTGAAACAAGCAATGAAGGACATCAATTGGGAAATCTTGTTTCATGGTAAGAATACGGCTGAAATGTGGGATGTTTTTACAACTGAGCTCAATAAGTACACTTATTTGTTCATTCCCAAGGTTAACCAAAACAGTAGTAGTAAATTCAAACCGATGTGGCTTAATAAGAAGGTCAAGGAACATATTGATAAAAAGAGGCGAGCTTTCAAAGCATTTAAGTCTGATGGGAAGGCGGAATCATTCCAATTTTACAGGGAATGTAACAAAAAAATGCAAAAAAGAAATCAGAGCAGCCAAAATAGAAAACGAAAAACAATTCACAAAAGAAAGTAAAACAAACCCCAAAAAGTTCTTTAAGTATATAAACAGTAAAAGGTTAAAAAAGAAAAATATTGGACCACTAAAGGGTGAGTTGGATGTCTTGATTAATGATGATAGGGAAAAAAAGCAGATTTATTGAATAAATTCTTTTCATCAGTATTCACGAGAGAGGACCAGTTGACGGGAGTAGTGCACAACTTCAGTGATAAAAACTACCTATTGCTAAATACAGGGTTAAACAAGGAAGTAGTACGGGAAAGACTAAGTAAAATTAAAATAAATAAATCTCCTGGGCTACACCCCAGGGTTCTAAATGGAACTTAACTCAGAGCTATCGAGGCCCCTTTATTTGATTTTCAGTTAGTCAGTTACATCAGAAATGATACCGAAGGACTGGCGTCCCAATATTTAAAAAGGGAATTAAAACTCATCCCATCAACTATAGACCGGTAACTTTGACATCTATAGTGGGGAAAAGACTGGAAGGTATATTAAGGGATTAGGATGGGTGTAGTATGGTAGGCCGGCGGTCGGGCTCCCGGCGACCAGCATACCGGCGCCGGGAGCCCGACCGCCGGCTTACAGACAGTGTGGCGAGCGCAAATGAGCCCCTTGCTATTTTATTCTCCCTCCAGGGGGGTCGTGGATCCCCACGAGGGAGAATAAGTATCGGTATGCCCGCTGTCGGGATTCCGGCGCCGGTATACTGTGCGCCGGGATCCCGACAGCCGGCATACTGAAGACCACCCATTAGGATACTAGAGTACTTAGATACCTCCAAGGTTATTAATAGGAACCAGCATGGTTTTGTGAAGGACAGGTCATGTGAAACTAACTTAATAAGCTTCTATGAGAAAGTGAGCAAAATATTGATCAGGGTAAAGCAGTGGATGTGGTCTTTTTGGACTTTGCTAAGGCCTTTGACACAGTGCCACATAAGAGACTAACTTTCAAATTGAGAGAGCTTGGGGTGGGTAACACCTTGTACTTGGGTAAGTTACATTCTCTACATTTGAGGTCCATATTAAACGCCTCTTCCAACCAGTCCATCTTAGAGTAGCTGTCATTTACCACCCCCCTGGTGTTGCTTCCAAATTCATCGACAACTTTGCTTCCTGGCTTCCTCACTTCCTCTCTTCTGACATTCGTTCCATTATCCTAGGCGATTTCAACATCCCTATTGACATCCCCACACAATCCCCTGCCTCTAAACTCCTTAACCTCACCTCTTAATTTGGTCTCTCCCAGTGGACCTCCTCACCCTCCCATGTGAATGGGAGCTCACTGGATCTGGTCTTCACTCACCGCTGTGATATTTCTGATTTTTCCAATTCCCCATTTCCCCTCTCTGACCACCACCTGCTCTCCTTTAACCTATCTCCATCGACTTCCCCATCTCTACCTCCCAAGGCTACCATCACTAAGCGTAACATTGAAGCTATTGACACCACATTCCTTTCCTCCCTGTTTGACTCACTTCTCTCTCCTGTTCTCTCTCTCTCATGCCCTGAACAAGCCACTTCCATATACAATGCATCCCTTACTTCTGCTCTTGACTCTGTTGCTCCACCAACCACTATTCACCCTCGCAAATTAACACCTCAACCCTGGCACACCAAATGCACCAGATATCTGCAAAAATGCTCACGTACTGCTGAGCGACACTGGAGGAAATCACGCTCTAAGGCATACTTCCTCCATTTCAAACTTATGCTCTCATCCTTCAGTGCTGCCATTTCTCTTGCTAAACAGTCATACTTCAAGAACCTCATCTCCTCCCAGTCTTCCAACCCCCGACGCCTCTTTGCCACTCTCAACTCACTCCTCTGCCCACCTCCACCTCGTCTCCCTTCCTCACTCTCTGCTCTTGACTTTGCCACTTACTTCACATCCAAAATTGACTCCATACGTAAGGACATCACATCACACCAAACCATCAGTAACCAGCTTTCCTCCATCCCTTACCACCCCTCCCCATCCCTCCCACCTACTCTGACCTCTTTCTCCCATGCAACTGGAGAGGAAGTCATGGCCCTCATTCGTTCCTGTCCCCTCACCACCTCCCCACTTGACCCTATCCCCTCCCGCCTCCTCCGCTACCTCTCTCCTTCTGCTTGTTCCCATCTTTCCCACCTTCTCAATCTCTCCCTCTCATCAGGCACTGTCCCCTCTGCCTTCAAGCATGCACTCATCTCTCCTATTCTTAAAAAACCTACCCTTGATCCAAACACTCTCTCCAACTACCGACCCATCTCTCTCTTCCCTTTTGCCTCCAAACTCCTTGAGCGTATTGTCTACAACCGCCTTACTTCCTTTCTTTCCTCACACTCACTACTTGACCCATTCCAGTCTGGCTTCCGTCCTCTCCACTTCACTGAAACTGCCCTTACAAAAGTATGCAATGACCTCCATGCTGCTAAATCTAAGGGACACTACTCTCTACTTATTCTACTTGATCTCTCTACTGCTTTTGACACTGTGGACCATCCTCTCCTACTGCAAATCCTTCACTCCATTGGTCTGCGCGACACTGCCCTCTCTTGGCTGTCTACCTACCTCTCTGATCGTTCATTCTCTGTCTCTTCTCATGACTCCACCTCCCCCTCACTTCCACTAACTGTAGGTGTACCCCAAGGTTCTGTCCTTGGTCCTCTCCTCTTCTCTCTCTATACATCCTCACTAGGTAAGCTCATTAGTTCTTTTGGTTTCCAATATCATCTCTATGCTGATGACACCCAAATCTATCTTTCCTCTCCAGACCTCTCCCCTGCTCTCCTCACTCGTATCTCCAACTGTCTCTCTGCTACCTCTTCCTGGATGTCCCAGCGCTTTATTAAACTTAACATGTCTAAGACCGAACTGATCATCTTTCCTCCCTCCCGCATAACCTCACCTCCTACAATCTCATTATCTATTGATGGCACTACTATCTCCTCTAGCCCCCAAGTGCGCTGTCTTGGAGTAATCCTTGACTCCTCCCTCTTCTTCAAACCACACATTCAGCGCCTCTCACAAACCTGCCATTTTAATCTAAAAAATATTTCCAGGATCAGACCCTTTCTGACCCAGGATGCTACTAAGACTCTTATCCACTCACTGGTCATCTCCAGACTGGATTACTGTAATCTCCTCCTGACTGGCATTCCTGACAAACACCTCTCTCCACTCCAATCTATCCTCAATGCTGCTGCCCGGCTCATTTTCCTCACCAAACGCACTACGTCTACCTCTCCTCTCTTACTAGACCTTCACTGGCTCCCCTTCCCTTTCAGAATCCATTTCAAGCTTCTCACACTCGCTTACAAAGCCCTCACCCACTCCTCTCCCATCTACATCTCTGATCTTATCTCCCTTTACATTCCCGCATGTCCTCTTCGCTCTGCTAATGCACGACGACTTTCCTGCCTACGGATTACCTCCTCCCACTCCTACCTCCCAAGATTTTTCACGTACTGCACCACTTCTTTGGAATTCCCTACCTCTCCCCCTCAGACTCTCCACCTCTCTACAAAACTTCAAACGGGCTCTCAAGACCCACTTCTTCACCAAACCCAGCCAAATCTCATCCTAACCCTCTGTTCTACACTCTCTATGTACCCCATCTGTGTCAGCCCTGTCTGTCTACCCCTCCCCTTTAGAATGTAAACTCTCACGAGCAGGGCCGTCTTCCCTCATGTGGTTATCCTTTCTTACTTTAATAATCTTCAACTGCATCAACTCCAGCAGTCTTCTGCCACCTGATACTTATTCCATTGTCATCTGCTGATGTAACTATGTTTATTTACCCTGTACTTGTCCTATACTGTCATCAACTGTAAGTTGCTGTTTTCCTGTTTGATTATTTATGTACTCTGTAATTGGGTGCTGCGGAACCCTTGTGGCACCATATAAATAAAGGATAATAATAATAAAAAAGTAATTGGCTGTACAAAAGGGAACAGCGATTGGTGATTAATGGGATGTTCTCTGAATGGGCCTCAGTGCTTAGTGGGATACCGCAGGGTTCAGTACTAGGGCCACTGCTGTTTAACATTTCATTAATGACCTAGGAGTGGGCCTAGAAAGCACAGTGTCAATTTTCGAAGACGATACTAAACTCTGCTGAGTAATTAATTCACACAAGGATGTTGAGTCTCCACAGAATGACTTATCCGGATTGGAGGTCTGGGCAGACAAATGGAGAATGAGGTTCAATATAGAAAAATTTAAATGTATGCACTTTGGGACTAAGAACAATAGGGCAGCCTAAAAACTAAATGGCGAAAATGTAGGGATAACAGTAGATTTGGGTGTGTTTATCAATAAGAGACTTGGTAGCAGTACGCAATGTCAAAATGCAGCAACAAAAGCAAATAAGGTATTAGCATGCATAAAACAGGGAATGGAGACAAGGGATGAGAATGTAATCCTCAGGGCCAGCGACAGGGGGGTGTCAAAGGGAACACCTGTATAGGGCCCCAAGGATCAGAGGGGCCCCAAGGATATACCATTTAGTGCCCAGCAGGGATGTGAGCCGTCTTGTCCTAATAGAGCAGTGAGCTATAGACGGTGTGGGTGCAGCCTCAGAGTGACAGGAGCCTCTCACACACAGTGACTGTGTGGTACAAGTGTGCGCTCGCTCTTCCGGGTCCAGCTCTGTTGCAGGCAGTTACAGGACATGGCAGCAGCTCCACTGGCCAGGATTCCAGTGCCCTGCGCCTGTCTCTTCTTTCTGGGGTCTGCTGTGTGGTGTTCGGGTCTGGTTACTGGGGAGTGCAGTGCAGATGAGTTTCTCCCTGGGGTAAGAGTGGCTTGGTGAGGGGATACAGGGCTTTGGGATGGAATGGGGGAGCTGAAAATGCAGCATGGAGTCATTGGGTAGAGACAGACTGTGGGGTGTGTGGGAGGAATGAGAGAGGGGGAGACACAGACTGTGGTGTCCCGTTGCACTATAATATATATATAATCTGAGGGGGCCCCAGAGATATCACTGTACCGGGCCTCAAGATTTCTGTTGCCGGCCCTGGTAATCCTGCCACTTTATAAATCATTGGTATGCCACACCTGGAATATTGTGTACAGTTCTGGGCACCGCACTATATAAAATATATCTTGGAACTAGAAAGGGTTCAGAGGCGGCCCACCAAACTGGTTAAGGGGTTAAAGGCACTGAATTATGAGGAAAGGCTTACAAGGTTAGATATGTTTACACTGGAAAAGACGCGGCTGAGAGGGGACATTATTAATATTTATAAGGACATTAACGGGCAGTGGGGGTAATTCCAAGTTGATCGCAGCAGGAAATTTTTTAGCAGTTGGGCAAAACCATGTGCACTGCAGGGGGGGCAGATATAACATTTGCAGAGAGAGTTAGATTTGGGTGGGTTATTTTGTTTCTGTGCAGGATAAATACTGGCTGCTTTATTTTTACACTGCAATTTAGATTGCAGATTGAACTCACCACACCCAAATCTATCTCTCTCTGCACATGTTATATCTGCCCCCCCCTGCAGTGCACATGGTTTTGCCCAACTGCTAAAAAATTTCCTGCTGCGATCAACTTGGAATTACCCCCAATACCAGGACTTATCAGACGATCTGTTTATAAAAAAACAAAAACGCTACACAGGACACCCCCTGAGGTTGGAAGAAAAAACTTTCATACACAACGGAGGAAAGGGTTCTTAACAATAAGAGCAGTAAGGATTTGGAATTCTCTACCAGAGGAGGTAGTAATGGTGGACCCACTAAATAATGCTGCTTTCAGATCGCAAATGCCGGATCCCACCCGGTAAGAGAAACGTGTCCTTACCGGGTGGGATCCGGCATTTGCGCTCCTTTGCTGGCTTTCCGACCCTGCAATATACCGCGTCGGTTGCCATAGCAGCGGGGGGCGCAGCAGCAGCAGGGGCGGGGGTGGAGGCGGCGCTGGGAGATGAGCTCATCTCCTGCGCCGCCTCTCCCTATGCTGTGAATGGGAGCCGTGTCACATCGGAACGGCTCCCATTCACACTGCACCTGACCTGGTATTCAACCCGGTAATAACCCTTCTTTTTTACCAGGTTGAATTACCGGGTCAGGCGACCCGCTAATTCAGCAAAGGAGCTTTCACATTGCACACTGACCCGTTTCGACACGGCAATATGCTGTGTCGATACCGGGTTATTTGTGCGATGTGAAAGGGGTATAAGTTTAAAAATGGATTAGATAAATTCCTAACTGATAGAAATATCCAAGGTTACAGCATCTAAATGATATTTAATTTTATAATACAGGTTGAACTCGATGGACATTTTATCTTTTTTCAACCTCAACAACTATTTAACCATGTAACTTTGTAACATGAATAGATCCCTGAGCCAGTTACTGTGAGGAACATTAGCAGGCACCCATATACTACACTGAGCCAGTTACTGTGAGGAACAGCACTGCAAGAGGGCGGGTACGCGTGGGTATGGCGTACCCTTAAGAATTTAGCCGTGGGTACGCCGTACCCAGGCCGCCGCTCCGTCCCTCTGCTGCTGCTGCATGAGGGGAGGAGAGTGCAGCGTGCGCCTCTCCTGCCCATCAGTGTTTCTCTTCAATTCGGCGCCGGCCCGTGAGCCAATCAGAGCTCGCGGACCGGCAGCTAAGGCTCCTGATTGGCTGCCGGACCGCAAGCTTTGATTGGCTCCTAATTCAAGGTAGACACTGAGCGGCAGGAGAGGAAGGGGGGGAGGGGGTCATGTGTACCTGGCACTGGGGGCATACCTGGCACTGCGGGGACATATGTATCTGGCACTGCGGGCATCTTTGTATCTGGCACTGGGGGCAAATCTGGCACTGGGGGCATCTTTGTATCTGGCACTGGGGGCATATCTGCCACTGGGTGCATCTCTGTATTTGGCACTGGGGGGCATTTCTGTATCTGGCACTGGGGGCATATCTGGCACTGTGAGGACATGTGTATCTGGCACCGGGGGCATTGCTGTATCTGGCACTGGGGGCATATCTGGCACTGGGGGGTATTTCTGTATCTGGCACTGGGGGCATATCTGGCACTGGGGCATATCTGGCACTGGGGGGGACATGTGTATCTGGCATTTGGGGCATCTTTGTATCTGGCACTGGAGGCATATCTGGCACTGGAGGCATATCTGGCACTGGGGGCATATCTGGCACTGGGGGGGACATGTGTATCTGGCACTGGGGGCATTTCTGTATCTGGCACTGGGGGAAATGTATATCTGACACGGGGGGGGCATTTGTGTATCTGGCACAGTGGGGGCATTTGTGTATCTGGCACTGTGAGGCAATGTATATCTGGCACTCTGGGGGCATTTGTGTATCTTGCACTCTGGGGGCATTTGTGTATCTGGCACTGTGAGGCAATGTATATCTGGCACTCTAGGGGCATTTGTGTATCTTGCACTCTGGGGGCATTTGTGTATCTGGCACTGTGGGGCAGTGTGTGTCTGGCACTGTGGGGCAATGTATATCTGGCACTCTGGGGGCATTTGTGTATCTGGCACTGTGGGGCAATGTGTATCTGGCACTGTGGGGTAATGTTGTATCTGGCACTGTGGGGCAATGTATATCTGGCACTGTGGGACAACGTGTATCTGGCACTATTGTGGTCATAAGTGTATCTGCCCCCCATATGTGTATCATGCCCCCATTTCATTGGACACACCCCATGTGGCATTTGGCTACACCCATTTTTTTTTTTACCAGTAAGACATTTTTTCTACTTGTACCACTGGGGAGGAACATTAGCAGGCAGCCATATACTACACTCAGCCAGTTACTGTGAGGAGCATTAGCAGGCAGCCATATACTACACTGAGCCAGTTAGTGTGAGGAACATTAGCAGGCAGCCATATACTACACTGAGGGCCCGATTCAGACCTGATTGCTGCTGTGCGATTATTGATTGACTGTGCATGTGCATGCAGCACAATGCGCACATGCGTAGCCTAACAGCGACAAGCTGGTGCAAAAATGTTGATCGCACAGCCATTCGCAAGCTGATTGACAGGTAGAGGCTGTATGTGGGAGGTAACTGGCCGTTTTCTGGGAGTGTCAGGAAAAAGGCAAGCATGCCCAAGCGTTTTCAGGGAGGGTGTGTGACGTCAGCGCCGGTCCCGATCAGCCTGTTCTTTTCGCACTGTAGGAGTAAGTCCTGGGCTGCGCACAGACTGCACACACTGGAAAAACCATTTGATGGTGAGTGAATTGCGAACAGATATGCAGCGATCCGCTGACTGAGGGACATTTTCGCATGGCGTACACATACGATGGCACACTTGCACGGGCAAATTTACACTCCCCCTTGGGCGGCAACTATCTGATCGCAGGACAACAAAACTTGCAGCACAGCGATCAGGTCTGAACCACCCCCTGAGCCAGTTACTCTGAGGAGCATTAGCAGGCAGCCAAACACTGAGCCAGTTACTCTAAGGAGAATGAACAGGCAGCCATGTACTACACTGAGCCAGTTACTGTGAGGAGCATTAGCAGGCAGCCATATACTACACTGAGCTACTGTGAAGAACGGAGCTAACCAATGTTGCAAATCAAAATTTACTAGAGGCAAAACCGCCTGAAATTCGCATAAAAAACAAGTTTAGGTGGCTGTAGATCATTGGGGTGACCATCAATGCTTTCTTATAGACCGCAATAGAAAAAGCAGATTTATTAATCACCAGGTTTCTTAACCTGATAGAACCCACACAAGCATGCAAGACACAAACTTCTCTTTGATGGAATTGGAAAATAGGGGTAAAAATGGCATGGTGTTCCCCCTATTTTCCAAAAACCAGGAACGAGCTGAATCAGCTAGTGAAATCACGCTATAGCAGGGAAACATTTAGCGTGGGCTCCACCTGTCATTGCGTCAACCAGCCCCAAACTGGTCAACCTGATGCAGCAATCCCTTAAAAAGTTGTGACTCCCCCAAAAAATGGGGTCCACCTTCCATGGGAGAACCAGCCCTGGGCTGAAATGTTTGTACACTGCAGCTACACCACCATCACAGTATGTCACTATCACGCAAAGCTTTGAATAGTAAAACAAGGAATCCATGGCATGTAAAGTGTATATCATCTGCCTGTTACACTAAGAGGCATAGCAAAAAAATAAACTGTTTCTAAACGTTATGAGGCAGCAGCAATATAAAAGTACTGTCAGTACAGCTAAAATGCAAGTTTTTTAAGGTGACACATTGGGGGTAATTCCAAGTTGATCGCAGCAGGAAATTTTTTAGCAGTTGGGCAAAACCATGTGCACTGCAGGGGGGCAGATATAACATGTGCAGAGAGAGATAGATTTGGGTGTGGTGAGTTCAATCTGCAACCTAAATTGCAGTGTAAAAATAAAGCAGCCAGTATTTACCCTGCACAGAAACAAAATTACCCACCCAAATCTAACTCTCTCTGCAAATGTTATATCTGCCCCCCCCCTGCAGTGCACATGGTTTTGGCCAACTGCTAAAAAATTTCCTGCTGCGATCAACTTGGAATTACCCCCATTATGTACAGAGCAGAGGGCCTAATTCAACTTGGGTTCTCAAAACTACAACTCCGCTCTCTAGCATGCGGGGGGCTGTCCAGCACAGGGCAAGGTCGCCACGCTTGCAGAATCCTCCCCTCGCTGAAATGCAAGCGCATCACATGCCCTTCCCCCATTCATTTTCAGGAAATCTGAAAATGTAAATCTTTTCCTGTGCTTTATACAATTGAGAATATCACTTTCCAAAAAAACCTGTGATGCACCCATTTTAAATCTCAGTCTCTCTGCACATGTTACAGCTGCCCCACCTGCAGTACAACATGGCTTTACCCATTAGTGTGCTTTTTTTGGTTTGCTAACAAACCTGAATAACCCCCATTGTGCAATGTAATACTAAGGCGAGTTCAAAGCCACTCAACAGTTTATAATTATATATTCTCAGTGCAGCTCAGTGGTAAAATAAAACACACATGTTTGGCCATGTTGTTGGAAAAACTCTGGATGAAACACAAACCCAATTCTGGCAGTTAGAATTCATTCCACGTCTTCCTCAAACTTTTCTTCTTAAACAACATTTTCTTTAGTGCATGTATTGTTCATTATACTGCATCTATACTGGTCACTGGAGATGAGCAAGGTCCTAAAAAAATTAGTAGTGTGGTATATAAAAGGCAAATACCACTGACTCATCACAAAATCTTCTGAACCATAAGGACTAGGAACTTGAAATTTGGACAGTAGCTTGCTTTTGTGGCAGAGGCACCCACTAAGAATTTTTCAAAATTCCACCAACAAAGGGGTTAAAAGGGGTGAGATATTTCCCCCCTTATAGAGGAGAGTTAAGACAGCCCACCCAGCCGGGGCTATAATGAATGCATGGTGCCGGCGATACCAAGTCGCAGAGGGGGGAGGACATAATGCTCTGTTCCTGGACTTCCTTGCAGTGGCAGTTGCAGAGCACTCCGTTATTCAAATAGGGGAGCCACATCAACTGCCACCCCTAAACACTCTCAAACATCACTGAGTGTGGCTCCCTTATTTAAATAATGGACTGCTCTAAAACTGCCACTGGCAAGGAAGTCCAGCCTTATGGTTTAGAAGATTTTGTGATGAGTCAGTGGTATTTACCTTATATATATATATATATATATATATATATATATATATATATATATATATATATATATATATTTCAGATATAAGTACTTAACCAACCTATTTCCAGTCAGGAGAGGATAGTGTCTCAATTATCAGAAGGCAACCTATCACTTAAACTAAACATTGCAGATCCTCTCAGAGAGCAATAGGAGGAAAGGAGAGATAGATATTTTGACTCTTAAATGCATTAAAGGAAAGCTTGATAGTCAGCAACTGCTTATCTGCTGTGGAAAGGGTACAGACGGCTCTCCCAGTGACATTAAGTGTTGTGCGAAAATCTTTACCTTTTTACCTCAAAGAAGAAGCCCTAAGCAAAGCAAGGGAGTCATAATGTTCAATTGATTAATTGTCTAATGTCAGTTCACACTGCATTAGTCTTCAAGTGTACACAGTTTTGACTTGGAATTGGAGAGGTATACCAGCCAAGGCATAGGCGAGGGAGGCAAGGGGAATGCCAGACAATGCACACGTGAGGGAGGAGGAATGCCAGACAAGGCATATGTGAGGGAGGTAGGGGGAATGCCAGACAAGGTACAGGTGAGGGAGGGGGAATGCCAGACAAGGCACACGTGAGGGAGGGGGAATGCCAGACAAGGCATATGTGAGGGAGGCAGGGGAAATGCCAGACAAGGCATATGTGAGGGAGGCAGGGGGAAATGCCAGACAAGGTACAGGTGAGGGAGGGGGAATGCCAGACAAGGCACACGTGAAGGAGGGGGGATGTCAGACAAGGCATAGGCGAGGGAGGCAAGGGGAATGCCAGACAAGGCATATGTGAGGGAGGCAGGGGGAATGCCAGACAAGGCACACATGAGGGAGGTGGAACGCCAGACAAGTAATATGTGAGGGAGACAGGGGGAATGCCAGACAAGGTACAGATGAGAGAGGGGGTACGCCAGACAAGGCACACGTGAGGGAGGGGGGATGCCAGACAAGGCATTTGTGAGGGAGGCAGGATGAATGCCAGACAACGTACAGGTGAGGGAGGGGGCATGCCAGACAAGGCATATGTGAGGGAGGCAGGGGGAATGCCAGACAAGGTACAGGTGAGGGAGGGGGAACGCCAGACAAGGCATATGTGAGGGAGGCAGGGGGAATGCCAGACAAGGTACAGGTGAGGGAGGGGGAACGCCAGACAAGGCACACGTGAGGGAGGGGGGATGCCAGACAAGGCATATGTGAGGGAGGCAGGGGGAATGCCAGAGAAGGTACAGGTGAGGGAGGGGGAATGCCAGACAAGGCACACGTGAGGGAGGGGGGGTGTCAGACAAGGCATAGGCGAGGGAGGCAAGGGGAATGCCAGACAAGGTACAGATAAGAGAGGGAGGCGGAATGCCAGACAAGGCACAGGTGAGGGAGAGAGAGAGGGAGGGGGGATGTCAGACAAGGCACAGGTGAGGGAGGGAGGGGCAATGCCAGACAAGGTACAGATATGAGAGGGAGGGGAAATGCCAGACAAGGCACACGTGAGGGAGGAGGAATGCCAGACAAGGCACAGGTGAGGGAGGAGGAATGCCAGACAAGGCACAGGTGAGGGAGAGAGAGAGGGAATGTCAGACTAGACACAGGTGAGGGGAGGGAGGGATGTGATGTCAGACAAGGCACAGGTGAGGGAGGCAGGGGGAATGCCAGACAAGGTACAGATGAGGGAGGGACTAGAGATGCCAGATAAGGCACAGGTGAGGGAGAGAGTGGGAATGCCAGACAAGGCACAGATGTGGGAGAGAGTGGGAATGCTAGACAAGGCACAGGTGAGGGATGGAGTAGGGATGCCAGATAAAGCACAGGTCAGGGAGAGAGTGGGAATGCCAGACAAGGCACAGGTGAGGGAGAGAGTGGGAATGCCAGACAAGGCACAGATGTGGGAGAGAGTGGGAATGCTAGACAAGGCACAGGTGAGGGATGGAGTAGGGATGCCAGATAAAGCACAGGTGAGGGAGAGAGTGGGAATGCCAGACAAGGCACAGATGTGGGAGAGAGTGGGAATGCTAGACAAGGCACAGGTGAGGGAGAGAGTGGGAATGCCAGACAAGGCACAGGTGAGGGAGGCAGGGGGAATGCCAGACAAGGCACAGGTGAGGGAGGGAGTAGGAATGCCAGACAAGGCACAGGTGAGGGAGGGAGTAGGAATGCCAGACAAAGCACAGATGAGGGAGGGAGTAGGGATGCCAGACAAAGCACAGGTGAGGGAGAGAGTGGGAATGCCAGACAAGGCACAGATGTGGGAGAGAGTGGGAATGCCAGACAAGGCACAGATGTGGGAGAGAGTGGGAATGCCAGACAAGGCACAGGTGAGGGAGGGAGTAGGGATGCCAGATAAAGCACAGGTGAGGGAGAGAGTGGGAATGCCAGACAAGGCACAGATGTGGGAGAGAGTGGGAATGCCAGACAAGGCACAGGTGAGGGAGGGAGTAGGGATGCCAGACAAAGCACAGGTGAAGGAGAAAGAGTGGGAATGCCAGACAAGGCACAGATGTGGGAGAGAGTGGGAATGCCAGACAAGGCACAGGTGAGGGAGGGAGTAGGGATGCCAGACAAAGCACAGGTGAAGGAGAAAGAGAGGGAATGTCAGACTAGGCACAGACTAGGGTTGATCCTACACCTCATTTAGAGCAGCATTGACAAGAAATAGGAATGGAGGTACTGTAAGTACCTTACTGCAGACTGTCCCATCTATTTTATTTTTTAATGGTTCAATTAGTTTTCATCCACAACTTCCTTGTAAATATAAATTCACAGCTAGCTAAAATGTAAGTGGTTTTATGTAATAAGTGACATATATATAGGAATGTTAAGAAACAACATGATTCTTGTGATCTTGTTTATTATGTAAAGTGTGTACACTAGGGGTGTCATTCCGTGTTGGTCGCTAGCTGCATTTGTTCGCTGTGTAGCTATGAGGCAAAAAAAACGGCAGTTCTGCACATGTGTATGCGGTGCAATGCGCACGCGTGTCGTACTATTACAACGACTGATGTAGTTTCACACAGGGTCTAGCAAAGCTTTTCAGGCGCACTGCTGGCTGCAGAGTGATTGACATGAAGTGGGCGTTTCTGGGTGTCAACTGACCGTTTTCAGGGAGTGTGCAGAAAAACGCAGGGGTGCCAGGAAAAACGCATGCGTGGCTGGGCGAATGCAGCGCGTGTTTGTGACGTCTAAACAGGAACTGAACAGTCTGAAGTGATCGCAAGCGCTGAGTAGGTTTTGAGCTACTCAGAAACTGCACAAAAAAACTTTGTAGCCGCTCTGCGATCCTTTCGTTCGCACTCCTGCTAAGCTAAAATACACTCCCAGTGGGAGGCGGCTTAGCGTTTGCACGGCTGTTAAAAACTGCTAGCGAGTGAACAACTCGGAATGACCACCTAGGTGACAAAGAATACTTACAAAAATGAAAGAATGGAGGGAAGCACATGTAAAATACAAGTGAAGGATGATAATACAAGATGTGGGGCACAGATGTGATGTCATTCTCATTCCATTGTTTGTTTGGTGCCAGAAACTTCGGTGACCCTTCCTAGAGCTGCTGGAAGGACTTCAGTTATATTTCTGGATACTGGGTACTTAACCACTCAGTCAGTATTAAAGCTTTGCTAAGGTGAACAGTACCACAATCTGACTTATTAAATAGGCAAACATTTCTCCTTTAGGTCTTGAGTCTGCAGAAGGAGCTGGAATGTGCTCTAAGTTTGTACCATGTCCTCGTAGACTCAACTAGCTCTCGAGTATCATAGACACAGGCAAAATGTCAAGGTGACATCTGAGAGATTGTCAATGCCTCAAGTAGCATTCATTGCCTTCATTGCTGGCCTTCTAAGGTGTCATATCACTGGAGTCATCCAACACCTAACATCAGTTCATTTGCCATGAATATTAACGGCCCCTGATGCTGCACATTCCTAGGTTAAGTGAACAATATACCGCCCAAATCTGTAACTATAAGGACTATCTGGTCAGTAGATCAACAGTAATCAGTTTTTACATAATGATTCAGATTTACACTTGGGTAAGTACGTTGCTAGTACATACTTTATATCTACAGTAATCAGTAATTACAGTATGGCTCAGAACTCTATAGCAAAGACAGCCTGATCAATGACAAGACATTGGGGGTCATTCAGATCTGATCGCTGCTGCAGGCGATCAGGTCCTAACTGCGCGTGAACCGCAATGCGCACACGCATCGGACAACGGACATCGCCGGTCAGCGACGGGATGGTGCGAAACATCCGATCGCACGGGCGTTCGCAAGGTGATTGACAGGTAGAGGCCATTTGTGGGTGGCAACTGAGCATTTACAGGGAGTATCCATAAAAACGCAGGCGTGCTCAGGCATTTTCAGGGCGGGTGTCTGACGTCAGCTGCGGCCCCGATCAGCCTGATTCTATCGCACTGTAGGAGTAAGTCCTGGGCTGCGCACAGACTGCACAAAGTGAATTTTAGAAGCTCTGTATACACATAGGAACGCACACTTGCACGGCGAATATACACTCCCCCTGGAGGAGGCAACTATCTGAATGCAGCACAGCAATATTAGCAGCTTAGCGATCAGATCTGAATCACCCCCATTGTTCTGTCTGCTAGCAGCTATGTTATCTTACATTCAAAGCTCTGTTAAAACCCTCTGTGTGAGCAGCAGGGCCAGCGACAGAAATATTGAGGCCCCGTACAGTGATATCACTGAGGCCCCCTCAGATTATATATATATATATATATCTTAAAGCGCAACGGAATTTGCACTATATAAGAAACTGTTAATATATATATATATATATATATATATATATATATATATATATATATATATATATATATATAATATGCACAAAGTCCGGCACTCACTGTTAAAACAAAATCACCAAGTAGGCGCACGGTACCAGTGATGTTGATAAAAACACAATTTATTAACATAAAACCAATAACAAACTGATTAAAAGACACAACACTACACAGAGCATATAACTGAGGTATTATACCTTATAGTTCACACATAAAGTGTATAAATAAGTGAAAGGGACACTAATATGCAGGAGAACCCGTCTCTGTAAGATAGGGTTAATCTCTCACATTAATTCCATATCAGACAGTTTAAATGAAAAGGAAGTCCTGTAAACTGATGTAATTAGCGTTTGTGACCATAAAGGTGTCCAGATTTAAATAGTGTTTCCTTGGAGCAAAATAAACCAGCCGATTAATGTTACTCACTGAGACGTAATGATCTCTTGCTGTACGGGATAAATGGTTAAGAAACCGCTTGTTATCACCCTGTGCATGGGTGAGACATCCGTCAGCGGTATATTCAGATGAAAGCCACTTCTTTCTGTGCAGCACCAGTTGCCTGTATTAGATCACCATACAGATCCTCCAGCTTGCTGAGCGACGCCCGGCCGGGCAGGAGGTAACAATGTTCCAAATGCAAGGAGAGTTAGAGTGGAGTGATTGAATCACAGGCTGGATCATTCACCGGTAACTTGTAACAAACGGCTGAAAGTGATGGATGTCGTGCTCCGTGGGACACTTAATGGTCAAGTGTGGCCCTTACTTCTGTACCCTCAACGCGTTTCTCCGCACCTCAGGCGGCTTCTTCAAGGGGCAGAGTGTTCTGTCGGCACTCACTGTTACTTGAAATACTGTCCCCGTTGCCTTCCGCAAATACAGCTGACACTGTTATGTAGAGAGAGATTGAACGGCGGCACTCTCCGTTCAATCTCTCTCTATATATATATATACATATTCATCTGTATGAAAAGATGAACAAGAGGGTGCTCTGTCATGCATGAAAATGTCTTTTTTATTTTAATACACAGAGCCAAATAAAGTAAAATGCTAGTACCTAAAGCAATAGCTCTGTGGACTTAAAACCACATGGTATGAATATAAAACATCATCACGGTTTACATCCAGTTTACCGCCTGTACCCGCCAGAAGTCCTTGACTGCATGCAGTTTGTCAATAGCCCGCAGTACGCCGGAGCCACATACCCTCCAACATGACCCGCCCCACTAGGTACAAAATGCTCTGTTTCTGGACTTCCCTCTTAATTTATTATTGCAATCACCTGTGAAGAAACAGCTTTCTTATCATTTAACTAGTTCAACACATGTGATAGAAATCATCAATTAAGAGGGAAGTCCAGAAACAGAGCATTTTGTACCTAGTGGGGCGGGTCATGTTGGAGGGCCTGGAGGCGGGAGTCGCAGGAGACGGAGAGGAAGAAACACCGGGTGAAGATCACGTCAGCACACCACGCCCCGACCGGTTTCGTCAGAGACTTCGATAAACATATACTAATAGATTTCATGATAGAGGTTATCCAGCAGATATTGCTAAGCACTCTAGGTTAAGGGCAAGAAACAGAGATAGGTCGGATTTGTTAGTGTATAAAAATAAGAATGATGTTTCCATAAAAAAGTCTAAGAACTTATTTTGCCCTTTTGTGACCCAATATACTAGTTCAGCAAAATGGTGAAGAATATAATTAAAAAGAACTGGCACATACTTAAAATGGACCCGGTTCTTGGTAGTCATTTATCTGAGCAAATTTTCTTTGGGGTTAACTGCGCACTGAGGCCCTCTAGTATTCGGATGAGCTGCTGCACTTAAAGGTGACCAGCCTAAATAACAGCAAACATAAAATTATTAGTGCTGCGCTCAATCCTAATGTTTTAATGGAAATGCTGGGTGTTAATCGTTTTTAATGTTAATTATTTCAGAAAGTGTACCTTTGTTTCTCTGTCCCCCTTAGCTTCAAAAGTTGTCATGAGCTTCTAATGAAGGCCGTGGTATGTGTCCTAAACTAGGAACCGTATATGGCACAAATGTGTGAAATAAGAGATATCCCAATGACCAGCATATATATATAGATATAGAAATGAGTGATTGACCAATGTAGATCCTTTTGAGCACTGTCAATGGCTCATTTATTGTTTAATAGTCCGTTTAAAGTCCGCTTAGAACTAGAAGTCTCTTAAATAAAATGTATATGTCTCAATCTTCAATGTCGGATTGCGGCGTCCCGCAAATCCGTTAGGTGGCAAGTCTATCAATCCTTCATATGCAAAAGAGATTCCAGCTGTAGCCAATGAACACCCGGTCTTCACGTTTACCAGAGCCTCAGGTTAACAATACAGAAAAATGGAAATGGAGGGGGATCCGGACTAGCTCCTGCCTCCCAAACCCCATCGCCCGTGGTGCGTCTTGGTACAGCCGCCCCCTGGGTGCCGGTCGGTCCGGAAGTGGAACCTGTCTAAGGCTGGGGGAAACCCAGAGTGCGCTCTGCAGAGCCGCACACTGGGTAGCCTCCTGCCTCCTACGGACACTCACCTGCCGTCCTTTCTCGTTCGTCACCGAGGCTCTATCAACGACTTCCTCCTTCTTCTCCTCGTCCCGCAGTTGCTTGGTTGCACAGTTGCGTCCCGGACTTCCTGGTCACGTGACCCGGTTGTTTACAATTGATTCAGCGTTTGTGTGCTCCGTGCATAGAGGTGGCAGTGATTTAGAATTAAGATCAGTAGATGTCTCCAACGCGTTTCAGCCTTTATTAGGCCTTCCTCTGGGAGTAGTGGGTGCTTGATAAGTGGCCGGTATGATCTTATATAGGGTGCCTCATTTCCCTAGTTTGGTCATGTGATCCCAATATAATGTTCCTATTGGTTTATCCTCTACCTTCATCTTTTGTGTATACTAGACTCCCTAAGATGAATTAGAACTGTGTTTCTTCTGGATAAATTCTAAATCGCCTCGTAATATCTGCTTATATGACCTGTGACTGTATCAGACTGGGATTATTATTATATCCCTAATGATTAATTTTTTTACCAATAATGAATGTATGTAGAACAAAGCTGGAGTTTGCTATTGTTCTCTTTGTGTTCCCTTCACTTTTTGCATATTACCGATTTCACTTCATTGTCTTTATTGAGGCCAAAGGGAGTAAGTGTTTTCATTTCATACATCCATTTAAGTTCTGTTCTATTGATTTTTGCAATGTAGTCTCCTCCCCTCCAGTTATGCTGTACTTCTTGGATTCCTACAAATTTCAGTGTTCGGGGGTCCCTATCATGGTGATCTTTAAAGTGCTTTGACACATTGTGTTCCTCCAACCCTCTTTTGATATTTCTAATGTGTTCACTTACTCTTGTTTTGAGTGGGCATATGGTGCGGCCCACATACTGTTTTCCGCACCCACATTCTAACATATATATTACCCCTTTGCTGTTACATGTCAATCTTTCTCTAATATTGAAGACCTTATGTGTGTTGTTTGAGCTGAAACTAGTCACTGGTTTGGTGCTCTGGGGTCCTCTATTCTTGCAACCTAGACATGTTCCACGGTAGTAGAATCCTGCTTTCGGTTTAGATTGGTTTATGTGTGTTTGTATCATTCTGCTTGGTTGTATATGACTATGTACTAATTTCTGCTTCAAATCTGGTGCTTTCCGAAAAATGATTCTAGGTGTGGTGTCCAAGACGTCATTCAGAGTGTCGTCCTCCATAAGTAGGGGCCAGTGTTTCTTGAATATACGTTGTAAGGATTTCGACTGTTGCGTGTAATCAGTGACAAAGGTGACTTTCTCTGTGTATTCCCTCTCTTTCTTGTTTTTGTATATGAGTAACTGGTCTCTGTCCACTTCCCCTATTTGTTCAAATGTCCCTTTGATTTCCTCCTTTATCTGAGCAACCTGACAATGGGGGTAATTCAGAGTTGATCGCAGCAGAAAATTTGTTAGCAGTTGGGCAAAACCATGGTGGTCATTCCGAGTTGTTCGCTCGTTGACGTTTTTCGCAACGGAGCGATTAGGTGGAAAATGCGCATGCGCATAGTACGCAGCGCGCATGCGTTCACTAATTTAACATGAAAGTTTGGAGATTTGCACAAGCTCGAGTGATGTTTTTTCATCGCTCGAGTGATCGTAGTGTGATTGACAGGAAGTGGGTGTTTCTGGGCGGAAACTGGCTGTTTTCAGGGAGTGTGCTAAAAAACGCAGGCGTGCCAGGTAAAATCGCAGGAGTGGCTGGAGAAACGGGGGAGTGGCTGGCCGAATGCAGGGCGTGTTTGTGACATCAAAGCAGGAACTAAACGGACTGAGGTGATCGCAGTCTAGGAGTAGGTCTGGAGCTGCTCAGAAACTGCAAGGAATTATTTAGTAGCAGTTCTGCTAATCTTTCGTTCGCTATTCTGCTAAGCTAAGATACACTCCCAGAGGGTGGTGGCTTAGCGTGCGCAATGCTGCTAAAAGCAGCTAGCGAGCGAACAACTTGGAATGACCACCCATGTGCACTGGAGGGGTGGCAGATATAACATGTGCAGAGAGAGTTAGATTTGGGTGGGTTATATTGTTTCTGTGCAGGGTAAATACTGGCTGGTATTAGGCCTGGTGTAAATTATCCCAAAGATACTTTATTATAAATTTGTCAGTGTGGCCACGGCTTCAGCAGAGCTGTGTAGTGCAGGGGTGTCCAACCAGTCAGTGGCAAAGAGCCAGAAAAGATCTGTAGTCAAGGGTAAGAGCCATATGGGGGCGTGGCATAGTTGTCACAAAGCCACACCCCATTGTTATGCGCACACCTTTCGATTTGACGTTTGTAGGATTATGACCTTGTGTCATAACCCCATTTTTAGTCATGTTGTACAGTGCCACATACAAATAAAGCCCCTTTACAGTGCCACATACATATAAAAACACCAAAAAATGGGTGCCTCCACAGTGCCAAATACATATATGCTGGGCCGGTCCAGGGGCTTTTTGCGCCTCGGGCGGAAATAGGGGGCGTGGCTTCATACAGGGTGCGTGGTCAGTTATGCCCCCTGTACAGTAGTAGCGCCGCTGAAATGTGCGGTGCGCGATGACGTCATCGCGCACCGCATAGTAAAGGTCCTCTCCACAAAGGGAAACTAGACGCGTAGCGTCTAGTTTCCCTTAACAGCAGGCAGCGGCAGCAGGACACAGCGGGCAGCGGGGGGCACAGCAGCAGCGGATCTTGCCCTGGTGTGGCGCCCTCAGGAAAGCGGCGCCCTGGGCAAAAGTCCTGCTTGCCCGTGGCAAGATCCGCTACTGCATATATGCCCCCACAGTGCCAGATACATATATGTCCCCACAGTGCCAGATACATATATTCTGCCACAGTGCCAGATACATATATTCCTCCACAGTGTCAGATACATATATGCCCCCACAATGCCAGATACATATATGTCCCAATAGTGCCAGATATGCCCCACTGCCAGATACACATCTCCCCAGTGCCAGATATGCTCCCAGTGTAAGATACACATGTCCCGCAGTGCCAGATATGCCCACAGTGCTAGATACACATGTCCCCCAAGTGGCAGATATGCCCCCAGTGCCAGATACACGTCCCCCCAGTGCCAGATATGCCCACAGTGCTAGATACACATGTCCCCCCAGTGCCAGATATGCCCCCAGTGCCAAATATGCCCCCACTGTCAGCTACACTTCTTCCCAGTGCCAGATATGCTCCCACTGCCAGCTACATGTCTCCCCAGGGCCAGATATGCCCCCAGTGCCAGATACACATGCCCCCCAGTGCCAGATATGCCCCCAGTGCCAGAAACATGTCCCCCAGTGCCAAATACGCCCCCAGTGCCAGAAACACATGTCCCTCCAGTGCCAGATATGCCCCCAGTTCCATATATGCCCCCAGTGCCAGAAACACATCCCCCCAGTGCCAGATACACCCCCAGTGCCAGAAACATATATCCCCCCAGTGCCAGATACACATCCCCCCAGTGCCAGATATGCCCCCCAGTGTAAGATACACATGTCCCCACACTGCGCCCCCCCAAGTGCTGCTCACCGCCGCGCTGCTGCTCTGCTCAGTCTGCTGCTTGTGAGGGGAGGAGAGCGCAGCGTGCGCCTCTGCTGCCCCTCAGTCTCCACTCTCCGGCGGCGTTGATTCTCTCTAATTAGGCGCCGGTCCGTGAGCCAATCAGAGTTTGCGGACCGGCAGCTAAGACTCCTGGTTTGTTGCTGGTCCGCGAACTCCGATTGGCTTGCGGGCCGGCGCCGGGTACTGCAGACTAGGGCAGCGTGAGGCGCCGCGGGAGCTTACGAGCCACATGCGGAGATAGAAAGAGCCGTGGGTTGGCCACCGCTGGTGTAGTGGAAGGTGGCGGCCGGCCCGTGACCCTTGGCAGTAGTGTGGCCCGGGGGGCACATGGCACCCTGTCTCCTGGGCCAGCCCGCCTCTGTTTGTGATAATACATGACTTCTGTGTGATGTGTGTATTTGGTGACAGCCGCAATAATCTGCACAAATGCACATGTATATTACTGATGAAGCATAATGTGGCTGTGCTACAACCTCATTATGCTACAATATGCTCCATCAGTAATATACACCTGCATTGTGCTGATTATTGCTGCTATCACCACACCAAATAAACTGACAGTCAAATTATGCTCCAATATGCTCCATCAGTATACACATGCATTGTGCTGATTTTTGCAGCCATCACCACACTTTAAATAAGTGAGGTGATGGCTGCAAAAATCAGTACAATGCATGTGTATACTGATGGAGATATTGGAGTATAATTTGACTGTCAGTTTATTTGGCTCTAACTAAGTATGGTGATAGCAGCAATAATCAGCACAATGCAGGTGGATATTACTGATGAAGCATATTGGAGCATAATGTAACTTTACAGTTTGTGTTGGCTCTAAATAGGTGCGGCTGTGTGCGGGAGAGCTGATGGCGCCAATACCTCCATCTTTGCCCATGAGCAGCTGCATGGAGTGTGACGGAACCCGCACTGAATGCTATACGGACGCTCCAAATGGGGCATGATAGCAGCATTTAGTCTGGGTTAGTCTCAGCAGTGATATTACAAGGCTTCTGTGTGCATGAAACCCCTGGTAATGAGCACAAGATCCCTGACACAAGCAGGTAATTTAAAATTAATTAGAAGCCTTACTGTCGGTCATAATGTAAAATGGGCATTACGATGTGTGGCATAATGTATCATAGGCATTGCAGTAGGTGGCATAATGTATCAGGCATTACAGTGTGTGGCATAATGTATCACGGGCATTGCGGTGTGTGACATAATGTGTCATGGGCATTACGGGGTATAGAATAATGTGTCAGGGGCATTGTGGTGTGTGGAATAATGTGTCAGGGGCATTGCGGTGTGTGGAATAATGTGTCAGGGGCATTGCGGTGTGTGGAATAATGTGTCAGCAGCACTGCAGTGTGTGGCATAATGTGTAGCGGGCATTACGGTGTGTGGCATATTGTGTAAGTGGCATTACTGTGTGTGGTATAATGTGCCACGGGCATTATGGTGTGTGGCATAATGTGTAAGAGGCATTACTGTAAGGAGGAAAAATAACAAATAATGTAAGGAACATGAATTAGGTTTTTTTTTTTTCCTTTGGTGGCCAATGTCTGGGCAAGCAGGTTGCAAAACTGGGGTATAAGGTAGTAATTTCCTGCAATACCATGGCCCTTGCAGTGAGGCCACATCCTCTTTTTGAAGCGCACGCGCCTACTGCGTGCGCTAATTCTTTACTTTTAATATAGCAATGGGAGGGGTGCCAGAAACAGTTTTTGGCAGGAGAGTAAAAAATGTATAGCTACGCCACTGGCCACGAGTCCAGTCTTAACACTGAGAGAGCGCCAGCAACCATTCAAGTACAGCATATTTTTTTCAAAAACTTTAGTAGCTCCTCAGGAGATTTAATTTTTCACGAGTAGCTCACACCCCAATTAAGGTTGGAGACCACTGCTTTAAACAATGCCACAATAGTAACCCTGAAGGGTTAAAATGCCTGATAGTGATGAGCGGATTCGGTTTTACTCGGTTCTCAAAACCGAATCTTATTGGCTATCCAAAACACGTGACATCAGTGAGCCAATAAGATTCGGTTTTGAGAACCGAGTAAAACCGAATCCGCTCATTATTCTGTTCCTCCGTTAACAATGGGTTGTAATAGAGACAAAAGGTTAATAAAAAGAGAAACCTTCTGGATAATTACACTAGACACACTACTGTACATCCAAAGGGATTGAATGAAGGTTATGAAATAACTCCATTCATAGAATAATTTGTCCCTGTGTGATTGACTAAGCTTGTACATGATTTTGGAATATTTGTTATAATGTTTCTATTCACTAATCCTTTCTAGATACTATTGTATCTTTCTGGTCTGCTGTGAGGCAGGTTGATGTTATAATCATACAGGGAGTAAACAATGTATGTTATTAGTTATTAGTTCACTATTTAAGGGCTTTGTTTTTTGTATAATGTGAATTCATTGTTTTTCGGCCAGCTGGATTTTATATCTATGTTTCTATTGATCTCCGTTCTTTGTATATGGATGTACATTTATTATTTTATATGCATGCATTTTATTGGTAATTTATTATCAGTGTATAAAAGTGTCTCATACCGAAGCAGGAGCAGCCTCCTGACGAAACCAGTCGGGGCGTGGTGTGCTGATGTGAT
The DNA here is from genome assembly GCF_028390025.1 of Pseudophryne corroboree. Lineage (NCBI taxonomy): Eukaryota > Metazoa > Chordata > Amphibia > Anura > Myobatrachidae > Pseudophryne > Pseudophryne corroboree. The sequence continues at coordinate 239,687,880 of NC_086444.1, read as the reverse complement.
CTTCACCCGGTGTTTCTTCTTCTCCGTCTCATGCGGCTCCCGGCTTCGGCGTGCTGCCGGCTATTGACAAACTGCATGCGGTCAAGGACTTCTGGCGGGTGCAGGCGGTAAACTGGATCTAAACCGAGATGATGTTGGCTGGTAAATGATTAAGCGCATGGTGTATTTTACCTTTTGTCATATATATCTGGAATCCGGCCGGTGAGGATACTGACATTTACCATTGGTGCTGACGAGTTACCCGGAACCGACAGTCACCTTGTAAAAACGCATTTGAACTGTGTATATCACAGTTCCTATACATCTGGTAATTATTTCACTTATCACCTGCTAGGAAAGCCTCCTTTTGAAAAGAAAGAATGCCTTGCACTGCACTTTATACAATTTGTTAAATTTTATAATACTACATTGTTTGTCAATTATATGTGCATTAAACTGTGTTACACTATATGCACTTTTTTTCATTTCCCATATTCCCAATTGAAATAACGGGACGGTATATGAAAACCAATTGGATAAGCGCTGGTTAAGTTATTACTCCATTTTTTTACATTGTTTTTTGAGTGACAGGTAGCTACAAAAACACAGGCATGTCTCTACCTTTTAAGGGTATGTCTGATCCTAAGACTGCGTATTTGTATGCAGTTATAAAAGCTCTATCAGCTTCCTTTGATGGACATTCTATAAGGTGCCTTAGAGGTCCAATAATGCAACCATGGTGCATCTTTGGGCGCACGCGGCGGATCAGAGACACTATCTGTTTATAGAAATGCCTATGGCTGCAGCGTTAGTATAGTTTCACAGATCCGCTGTGTCCAAATATGCTGCACCTCTGAATTAATCCCATTATACTGTACTCTCTATTTTTAAACCTAGATAGTATAATACTCGTTATGCGTCCTTCATGATTTAGACTCTTGGAAAGCACCATCTCTACCTTTACATCTACTAGGTATTTGTGTTCAATTTAATCTAACAGGTACCATTGTTTATGAACAAAGCATGCTGGATTACATATAAGAGAAATGCTGGATTTAACCCTATTGTGGCATAATGTGAATTTGGGGAACTTTATTGTAGGTGAAGGCCTAACCGCACAGGAGTCTTGTAATGTCTTACAATTAGAATAACCACCTTTTGCCACGATTGTTAGTGCTATAAGCATCCAGAATTCAAGCCAGGTGGTGCTATCATTCCACAGATTAGTTACAGAAATATATAAAATTTGGGGAACTGCAATAAATACATACATAATAGCTACAGTTATTGCTTCATTCTGCTGTAACAAATATATTTACCTGTTAAGTAGTTATAACGGGATGCGGTCATGTGACCACCACTTGAATCCAGGCGGTCACTATGCCGACGCCGGGATCCCAAGCAATCAAAATGCCGGCAGACAGAATGCTGACCCACAGGGACTATTCCCACTCATGGGTGTCCATGACACCCATAGAGTGGGAGTAGAACAAGCCTGCTACGTGGCGAGTGCAAAAAATCATCTGCCAGTAAGGGGTTAATTCAGAGTTGATCGTAGATGTGCTAAATTTAGCACATCTACGATCACTTACTCTGACATGTCGGGAGATGCCCAGCACAGGGCTAGTCCGCCCCACATGTCAGGCCCTACACCTCCCACACAGGTACAAAAGCATCACACGACGGCAATGCTTTTGTACCTGATGAGTAGCTCCCTACCTGCGCAGCTCCTGCGCGCTGGCAGGGAGCTACCCGCCGCGCTCCGGGTCGCAGCGGCTGCATGTGATGTCATGCAGCCACCGCAACCCCCCACCAATGATCTGGACACACCTACATTGTCCGGAACGCGCCCCGCCAATGGCATTCAAATGCCATTGGCATGCCCCCTCCTGCCCCGCGACCGCCTCTGCCTGTCAATCAGGCAGAGGTGATCGCAGCCAGTGAGATGCTGACAGCACCTCACTGGGCTCCCGGGCGCACTCCACAAAGTAATTCAGGCTGCTGCAGCAATCCAGTCTGAATTACCCCCTAAATGTGTGTTTTAGCACATGAAACACAACATCAATTCAGACAGATTTTCATAGATTTAAATTGATCAAACTTGGCCTTTAGTAAATACCACTCGAGTCTATATGAAACAAAGAATAAGCAGACAGTGGATGTCTGACAGCCTCTAGTTATACACATACGGCCTGATTCAGAGATGTACACAACCTGATGGTGGACATTTTATAAAACGGGGGTGTCGGCCGGGTATTGAGTAGTAGGAAATAATGCATCATGCTCAAGGAAGGGTGCAGGGGTGTCCTGCTTAGCGCTATGGCAGGCACCACAGTGACTCAGATGAAGCCCTGATAAACCTAAGGGCAAAACGTGCATTGGAGTCACCGTGGTGTCTGCCATGTAGCCTAACATACAATGGCGTAAGTTTGTCACAGTTGCCCGGAGGCAAGAAAAATATTGGTGCCCCCTATATATATGTAAAAAATATATATATATTTTTTGCTCCTGCATAGCAAGCCTGCCGATTCTAACTATATGAAGCTGCTACAAAACCGTTGCAACTAGGCAGATCTATGTAGGGGTCCAGCCACACTACATAGATCTGCTCAGTCACTCACAATGCTGATTATTTCTCTGACAATGAATTTGAAAGTGGCGTACCCAGGATTAGAACCCACAACCTATTACACTGGAAGCATGCACCTTACTGATGGAGAGATCTGCTCTTGCATAGAAAGTAGGAGAATTCTAACTATATGAAGTTACTTGTAATTATCAGAGAAATAATTGCACATAGTTAGAATTCTCATGCTTCCTTTATAGGAGCAAATAGCTTCATCAGTAAGGTGTCTGCAGGGCCGGTGCAAGGTTTCTCAGCACCCTAGGCAAATAGTCATCGCACCCCCCCCCCCCCCCCCCTTTCCCGGCAAAATGCCGAGCCCTCAGGTAAAATTTAGGGATAAGATATCAGTGTTGTTTTAGCAGTTTGGGTGAAGGTGTTCAGAATAGGGGATATTATTAGGGAGAGGTGTGGTGTGTGTGTGTGAGTGTATATATACATATATATATATATATATATATATATATATATATATATATATATATATATATATATTTTTTTTAATTTTTTTTTTTTTTTATTATTATTTTTTTTTTTTTCACACACAGTGGGGGACATTTACTAAGCTCCCGATTTTGACCGTGATTGCGTTTTTTCTTCTAAGTGTCATCTCGGTCATTTACTAAACAGTATTTACGGCAGTAATGAGGGCATTCGTGTTTTTTTCCTTGGTCAAGTCAAAAATTACGAATGAATACACCATCGGTCAAATTACGCCTGTTTAGATGCGAATCTCGGTCATTTACTAACCATTCGTAATTGTATTTGCTGCCGCGAAAATGCATTTGCGGCCGCGAATATTTACGAATCGCATTTTTTTCCTAAAAAAAAACGCGCCTGCCTTTGAAAACCGCGTTTACATGTGAACTTAATTTTCCATTACTCACACCTGAATTTTTGGGCCTATAAAAGAGTTTCAACCACATTCTGAACTACTCTCACTCTGAAATGGCGGCTGTAGTGTGTGGCAATGGTTTTTTGTTGGCTGTGGGATACGTTAGACTGCTCCATGAGGCTTCCAGGAATCAGGACCAGGTAAGTGAACATGGCCAACAGGTTGTCCAGGTACCGCGGAGGCTGCGCCAGCCTCGTTTTTTTAAAGGGCGTTTAAACTTAAATGCATTGTCCGATGATAGGGTCATACAGATGTTCCGCCTAAATAGAAACAACATTTTCCACCTGTATGACCTTGTCAAACTGGGCATAGACCCTGAGACAGCACGCTCTCGCTCTGTCTCAGGCCTACACAAACTCCTGGCTGTGTTACACTTTATGGCTACTGGGAGCTACCAGGCTGTGGCAGGCGACGTCATTGGGATCTCACAGCCCACCTTTTCAAGATATTTGATGCAGGTGAGTCTACAAATACCTATGCGGTTATGGCTAAGTGTTGCTTGTGTAATTTGAAACACCACAGTATTGTAGAGACTAACATAACATGACACTCACCTTAGCTTCTTTAATGTCCACTCAGGTTTTGGATGTGTTGGAGCCACACATTAAAGCATCAATCTGCTTCCCTACAGAGGAGTCGGAGTGGAGTGCTGTCAGGGTAGCTTTCTATGAGCTTGCTGGCATGCCCAATGTGCTGGGGGCCATAGATTGCACACACGTTCAGCTGAGATCACCTAAGGGCCGCCAGTATATATATACTAATAGGCATATGGATCCATCAACTAATGTCCAGGTGGTCTGTGATGCAAATTTAAAAATTATGAGTGTTGTTGCTGGTTACCCTGGTGCCTGCCATGACTCCTTCATCCTCAGTCAGTCATCGCTCTTCGATAAATTTGAGGAGGGACAAATGCCTGATGGCTGGCTGTTGGGTATGTTGTAAATGTTATGTGTGTCTGTCTTTTAACCACAGGCTTGATTTTGAAGGAGGTGAGAGAATCATCTCACATATGTCCTAATGTTGACTATATATGTTTTTCAGGTGATGGGGGTTACGGCTGCTACTCTTGGCTCCTTACTCCATTGTCCCAACCTGATTCTCCTGCTGAACACAGTTATAATCATGCACATAAGGCTACACGGAATGTGATAGAAAGATGTTTTGGGGTGCTGAAGTCACGTTTTCGGTGTCTAGATAAATCTGGTGGCCTTTTGTTGTATAGTCCCTCAAAGGTGACTAGGATTGTGTTCTGCTGCTGTTTTCTCCATAATCTGTGTTTAAGTCAAGATCTTGAACATGGTGAGGGAGAAAGCAGCCAGCAAGCAGAGGAGTTAGAACCATCTGGTGACAGTGTCAGTACAAATGTAGGGAGGCAGGTACGTCAAGAAGTGATCCTGCGATATTTTACAGGTTAGTTTAATTATGCTGTAATTAGCCTTCTCTAAACACTTTCATATACTTTCTATTGTGTGTTCTGTTACTTACTGTTTGTTGTTTATAGTGCTGTGTCCCTTGTGCTTAGTTGATGCTAACAAAACATTTACAGTCATTACCCTTGTAAAACATAACATCATACATACAGACCAGCTTCATACATTTTTGAGTCGGACCCAGGAATGTGTTTTTAAATCAAAAGCTTTTATTTTTTCTTAACAACATTTTTCAGTTATTTTTTTCTCTTGTGTGTGCTGGGTGCTGGCTCACTGGCACGTGCTCTTGATGAACGCCGGACAGGGGAGGTGACTGGCGTTTGAACCGGGGTTGTGGTTCCAGAGCTGGAGGTAGCTTGATGGCCACCCATGTTAGCAATATTGCTGCTGAGATTATTCAAACTGGCAATCAGCTGTGTGTTTGTAGCAGTGTGGCTGGCTACTATTCTGGATAAGGCCTCATTCACCACTTGATTGTGTTGTATTATCTGTACAAGTGCCTGCTGATGTCGCTGTTGGTCATCTATAATGCGTGTTAAGTTTGCGTTCATTTGACTATTTTCCGCCCTAATTTGTTCCATAGAGGTCGCCATTCTCCCTACTTGGACTATTAGTCTGCCTGAGTTGCGACTAAGACGCGGAAGATGATGGGGCAGACTGGCAAGGTGTTGTGTGTGTTGGGTGAGTGTGGCATTGCTTTGGGCCTGTTGGCTTGTCCAACTTGCCCAAAAGTCGTCTGGAATTTGGGTTTGGGGCGGAGCTTGTGCCAGTTGTGGACTGCTGGTTGGTTGGGGTATATCCTGCAACTGGATTGGCATGCTTGGATCAACAGCTGTAAGTTGCAGTGTGAATGATGGCTGTTGTTCTGGTCCCTGCTGCTCGTCACCGGACATCAAGTTGTGCTCTGTATGGGGGAGGCAACATGCAATGTTGTTTGTTTTTCAATTTGGTGTGCCGAATACAACACATTAATACATTCCTAATACTACATTTTTGTAATCTTACCTCTTGTTTTTCTCTACGTTAACAATTTTTCACTTTTTTTAACCATAAACCCCACACAGGCACAGATATTGTCAAATTTGCATATGACTCACCTAACTAACTTCCCTCCACAACATTACACTGTTAGATTCCCTCCCCTCACCACGAGCTAGACTACTTACCTGTATAGTGCCGAGGAGCAGAGCAAGTAAGCCATCTACATACTGGTCAGGGACGATGTGTGCTCACTATTTATGCTTTTGTGTTTGGTAAATAAATTTAATACACTTCATAATTTTGAACATGGAAAAGTGGGCGTGCTTAATGTATCCTCAAAACTGTTTTTAACAAACAACTAGATTGTCTAAACCATCCACTAAGACCTTAGTTATTTTAAGCAAATCACCTTGAGCAATAGAAGACATTACATCCCATTGATTGCAGGTGAAAACATGTAAACTCCAAACCCACTAACATCATCATAAATGTACTGTGTATATTCTTGCTTATGTGTTTTGTTTAAAATTTAACTCACCAGATAACTGAGGTGATCTGGGCTCATCACTCTGCGAACTCGCCAATAGTGCCAGTGGTGGCTGGGATGACACTGCCGATAGCCTTCGCCTGGGTGGGGATGATGGAGGTGCAGATTCAGACCCAAGACGCCGAGTCTTAGTTGGCCTCCTTGGTAAGTGGCCCGAGCCCTGTGATGGGCGCCTTACAGGAGGTCGGCTGGCAGAAGCAAAACCTAGGTTGAAATGTTTAAATTATTATTTTGTACTTCTATGTTTTTTCAGAAAAAGTGACTAGAGTGAAGACTTACCTGCAATACCGGCATCATCACGACTGGTCTGAGGCCTTTCTGGGCGGCTGGGCTGTGTGACTGTGAAAAAAGGAACATCAACATTATTTTATTTTTATTTTGTAAAAGGACCCAGTGCAAACCATTGATGTACTGTAAGCATATATTTGGTTTGGTTTACACAACAATAAAAAGCTTACGTGGTTTTGAATTTACTTTTTTTGAGTGGATAAAATAAAAGTAAGTCATGTGGGCCACACTTTTTGTCATAAACAAACATCAATGTAGCAAAATAGTGCAGAGATTCAGTACTTTCTAAGTTGAACAAAATGTACTGTTTTGGAAATTGACAAGTTTTACAGTGGTCTGTTTAAGTTAAATCCAAATTAGGCATACAAAAAAACACACGTTACAGCATTTTCGCCAAAAATAGGGCCATAAATTTGAAAGCAACATATGCAAGCCGCAAAAATTAGGGAAATAACAAAAACACACCTTAAGGGAGCATAGGCCTGCAATTGTTCAAAAAAACCAAAAAAAACCACACAAATTGCACCAAAAATTAAAAAAATAAAAAACATTTAATATCAACATTAACAAACAAACTTACCATCCTGCGTGGGTCGGTCCGAATCCCGGACGTGAGTAGCAGACACCACTTCGCTTGGAATCAATGCCCGCACAGGCTCCTCCCAGTCCCGATAGGCGACACGTAAAGGTGGGCCACCTCCGGTCCTACGTGCAGCTTTGGCCTCTTTGGCCATCTTGGCCTTGACACGCCGCTTGATATCATAGAAACGCTTGCGGCACGTGTCCTCTGTCCGCCTCACCACACCCTCACTATTGACAGCAAGTATGACTTGCCCCCACAGGGCAGACTTCCTGCGGGAGGACACCCTGGCAGCATCCTGACCAAACAATTGGCGATGGTGCTTCATCAGCTCACGCACCAACGCCATGTTTTCAGCATAGCTGAACTTTATATTCCTGCCAGTCTTGGTAGTGGTGCGTGGCTGCGGAGCCACAGCACCATCACTATCACTAGAAAACTGACCAACAGGCACCCCCTCCTCCTCACTCACCTCCTCCCTCTCACTACCCCCCTCCACCTCACTACGAGCCTCCACCTCACTACGAGCCTCCACCTCACTACCAGCCTCCACCTCACTACCAGCCTCCACCTCACTACCAGCCTCCACCTCACTAACCTCCGCCACCACACTGACCTCTGAGTCGGACATGACAAACAACAGAAAACACTGAAAAAATAAAACACAAAACACACTCCGCCACTACTCCTACTACACACCACACAGCCAACACACACGCTCACTCACTCACAAACAAAGACAAAAGACTGAAAAAAAAAAACAAGGACAAAAATGTTTACAAACTGGAAAAAAACAATACAACAAAGTTCACAAGACTACTAACACACACAGTACAGCACTCAACAATCACCAAACTCCTCTCCAAATCCACCAAAAAATCCACCAAACTCACCAACTCCAAATACACCTTCCTCTCTCCTCTCCACTAGCTAAACCCACGAGGTGCGGAGTGTTTGGGGCGTTTTTATAGTAACATGCACAGACACTCCTCCTTCACGAATACAACCAATCACGGCCGCGTGACGAAAACGAAACTTATGTCAAAACGCGGCCGCAAAAAAAAAAACACTGCCGTAACAGACTTGTGACGCAGCCGTAAAAAAAACCCCAACGCGGCCGAAAAAACACTAAACGCGGCCGCATTCTACAGCAGAAAAGCACGAATGACATCGACATCGGAAGATACAAAAAAGACGAATACGAATGCTTAGTAAATGAGTCGTAATCAATTCAAAAAGTTGCAAAATTACACTGTCGATGTCAGTCGCATTTGAACTTGAACATGATTCTGAAAAATACGAATCTTAGTAAATGTACCCCAGTGGGCGAAATGGAAATTTTGAAGTAGGGGTATGGAAAAGTGAAGGTTGTAATTATGCGCGTGCCGCTCCGAAAAAGGGTGCGTGGCCACTTAAAAGGAGATGTGCCCTTCAGTGTAGTTTACCACCCCTTATACACATTTTGCACCACAATACTAGGACCCCTTATACTTTCTAGTACTGGTGCCCCTTTCACATTATACCACACAGTATGAGCTGAAAATCACATTATAGCACACGCTATTAGCCAAAAATCACATTATAGCACACAGTATGAACCGAAAATCACATTATAGCACACGGTATGAGCCGAAAATCACATTATAGCACACGCTATTAGCCAAAAAACACATTATAGCACACAGTATGAGCCAAAAATCACATTATAGCACACGGTATGAGCCGAAAATCACATTATAGCACACACTATTAGCCAAAAATCACATTATAGCACACAGTATGAGCCGAAAATCACATTATAGCACACGGTATGAGCCGAAAATCACATTATAGCACAGGGTATGAGCCGAAAATCACATTATAGCACACGGTATGAGCCGAAAATCACATTATAGCACACGGTATGAGCCGAAATTCACATTATAGCACACGCTATTAGCCAAAAATCACATTATAGCCCATGGTATGAGCCGAAAATCACATTATAGCACACGGTATGAGCCGAAAATCACATTATAGCATACAGTATGAGACAAAATTCACATTATAGCACACGGTATGAGCCGAAATTCACATTAGAGCACACGGTATAAGCCGAAATTCACATCATAGAACACGGTATGAGCCGAAATTCACATCATAGCACACGGTATGAGCCGAAATTCACATTATGCCACGAGGAATGAGCCGAAATTCACATTATGCCACGTGGAATGAGCCGAAATTCACATTATGCCACACACATAGCCACATATCTACATACTCACAGCCACATACAGTATACACACACACATACACACACATATATATATATACACACACACACACACACACACACACACACACACACACAGCCACATATATACACACACAACCACATTTACACACACACACAGTGTCCCCACCCTGACACTCTCCTCGATCAGTTCCCCTCTGCTCACCATTTGCCAGGTAGCTGGGGTATCAGCATACGGGAGCAGGAGCTGGGCAGCCGAGTTGTCATCAGGAGAAAGCCGGAGCTGGGCAGCCGAGCTGTCAGAATGGCGGGAGCCGGAGCCTTGCCATAATCATGCCGCATGCAGGAGCCGCACTGTACTATTTCAAATCTGCTGTGGACCGGCAGCCAATCAGGAGCAGCCGCTCCTGATTGGCTGCCGGTCCACAGCAGATTTGAAATAGTAGCGCTGCGGTCAGCTTGATGTGGCGGCGGACCGGCGGGGGACAGTACTCGAAGAAGTGCCGGTATACTAAACCATTGTACACAAGCCCACTTGAGGCACTATATATTTGACACTGCTGGTCCAAGTATACGGAAGGCACTTAGGGAGGTCTGGCCCGTAATTACCGATCCGATGCTCACTAAGAAATTACCAGAGAAACCTTTGATGAATTTCAGACGAGCACGAAACTTGAAGGATATCTTAATTAGTGATGAGCGGGTTCGGTTCCTCTGAATCTGAACCCGCCCGAACTTCAGCTTTTTTCCACGGGTCCGAGCAGGCTCGGATCCTCCCGCCTTGCTCGGTTAACCCGAGCACGCCCGAACGTCATCATCCCGCTGTCGGATTCTCGCGAGACTCGGATTCTATATAAGGAGCCGCGCGTCGCCGCCATTTTCACACGTGCATTGAGAGTCATAGGGAGAGGACGTGGCTGGCGTCCTCTCCGTTTAGAGAAGAGAGAGACACAGTATTTTGGGGAGCATTATTAGGAGGAGTACTACTATACTGTATACTACTCTACTACTTGCTGAAGTGATATTTATAGAGTCATAGGGAGAGGACGTGGCTGGCGTCCTCTCCGTTTAGAGAAGAGAGAGACACAGTATTTTGGGGAGCATTATTAGGAGGAGTACTACTATACTGTATACTACTCTACTACTTGCTGAAGTGATATTTATAGAGTCATAGGGAGAGGACGTGGCTGGCGTCCTCTCCGTTTAGAGAAAAGAGAGACACAGTATTTTGGGGAGCATTATTAGGAGGAGTACTACTATACTGTATACTACTATACTACTTGCTGAAGTGATATTTATAGAGTCATAGGGAGAGGACGTGGCTGGCGTCCTCTCCGTTTAGAGAAGAGAGAGACACAGTATACTATTTTGGGGAGCATTATTAGGAGGAGTACTACTATACTGTATACTACTCTACTACTTGCTGAAGTGATATTTATAGAGTCATAGGGAGAGGACGTGGCTGGCGTCCTCTCCGTTTAGAGAAGAGAGAGACACAGTATTTTGGGGAGCATTATTAGGAGGAGTACTACTATACTGTATACTACTCTACTACTTGCTGAAGTGATATTTATAGAGTCATAGGGAGAGGACGTGGCTGGCGTCCTCTCCGTTTAGAGAAGAGAGAGACACAGTATTTTGGGGAGCATTATTAGGAGGAGTACTACTATACTGTATACTACTCAGACACAGTATTTTGGGGAGCATTATTAGGAGGAGTACTACTATACTGTATACTACTCTACTACTTGCTGAAGTGATATTTATAGAGTCATAGGGAGAGGACGTGGCTGGCGTCCTCTCCGTTTAGAGAAGAGAGAGACACAGTATTTTGGGGAGCATTATTAGGAGGAGTACTACTATACTGTATACTACTATACTACTTGCTGAAGTGATATTTATAGAGTCATAGGGAGAGGACGTGGCTGGCGTCCTCTCCGTTTAGAGAAGAGAGAGACACAGTATACTATTTTGGGGAGCATTATTAGGAGGAGTACTACTATACTGTATACTACTATACTACTTGCTGAAGTGATATTTATAGAGTCATAGGGAGAGGGCGTGGCTGGTGTCCTCTCCGTTTAGAGAAGAGAGAGACACAGTATTTTGGGGAGCATTATTAGGAGGAGTACTACTATACTGTATACTACTCAGACACAGTATTTTGGGGAGCATTATTAGGAGGAGTACTACTATACTGTATACTACTCTACTACTTGCTGAAGTGATATTTATAGAGTCATAGGGAGAGGACGTGGCTGGCGTCCTCTCCGTTTAGAGAAGAGAGAGACACAGTATTTTGGGGAGCATTATTAGGAGGAGTACTACTATACTGTATACTACTCAGACACAGTATTTTGGGGAGCATTATTAGGAGGAGTACTACTATACTGTATACTACTCTACTACTTGCTGAAGTGATATTTATAGAGTCATAGGGAGAGGACGTGGCTGGCGTCCTCTCCGTTTAGAGAAGAGAGAGACACAGTATTTTGGGGAGCATTATTAGGAGGAGTACTACTATACTGTATACTACTATACTACTTGCTGAAGTGATATTTATAGAGTCATAGGGAGAGGACGTGGCTGGCGTCCTCTCCGTTTAGAGAAGAGAGAGACACAGTATACTATTTTGGGGAGCATTATTAGGAGGAGTACTACTATACTGTATACTACTCTACTACTTGCTGAAGTGATATTTATAGAGTCATAGGGAGAGGACGTGGCTGGCGTCCTCTCCGTTTAGAGAAGAGAGAGACACAGTATTTTGGGGAGCATTATTAGGAGGAGTACTACTATACTGTATACTAGTATACTACTTGCTGAAGTGATATTTATAGATTAGATAGTGTGACTGTGAGTGTATTATCTGACTTGTGGGGGAGACACTGACAGTGGGGAGCAGTTAGAGTCTGAGAGCAGGACTCAGGAGTACATATAACGTACAGTGCACACTTTTGCTGCCAGAGTCAGTGCCACACTGCCATTGTTGTGACCACACTGACCACCAGTATAATAATATATTTTGTGATTGTCTGCTTAGGACTCGGAGTACTAGTTGCAAGTTGCAACGTGACCTGACCACCAGTTTAATAATCAATCACCACCAGTTTAATATATATATAATTGTATATAATATATATATATATATAATATTGTATACCACCTACCCGTGGTTTTTTTTTTCTTTCTTCTTTGTACATACTACTATAGTATAGTAGCTTACTGTAGCAGTCTGCGGTGCTGCTGAGCTGACAGTGTCCAGCAGGTCCGTCATCAGTCATCATTACCAATACCTAATAAATATATTATCTACCTGTCCGGCTGCAGTACTAGTGATATTATATATACATACATATATATATTGATTTCATCTCATTATCAATCATCCAGTCTATATTAGCAGCAGACACAGTACGGTAGTCCACGGCTGTAGCTACGTCTGTGTCGGCACTCGGCAGTCCATCCATAATTGTATACTAGTATCCATCCATCTCCATTGTTTACCTGAGGTGCCTTTTAGTTGTGCCTATTAAAATATGGAGAACAAAAATGTTGAGGTTCCAAAATTAGGGAAAGATCAAGATCCACTTCCACCTCGTGCTGAAGCTGCTGCCACTAGTCATGGCCGAGACGATGAAATGCCAGCAACGTCGTCTGCCAAGGCCGATGCCCAATGGCATAGTACAGAGCATGTCAAATCCAAAACACCAAATATCAGTAAAAAAAGGACTCCAAAACCTAAAATAAAATTGTCGGAGGAGAAGCGTAAACTTGCCAATATGCCATTTACCACACGGAGTGGCAAGGAACGGCTGAGGCCCTGGCCTATGTTCATGGCTAGTGGTTCAGCTTCACAGGAGGATGGAAGCACTCAGCCTCTCGCTAGAAAACTGAAAAGACTCAAGCTGGCAAAAGCACCGCAAAGAACTGTGCGTTCTTCGAAATCCCAAATCCACAAGGAGAGTCCAATTGTGTCGGTTGCGATGCCTGATCTTCCCAACACTGGACGTGAAGAGCATGCGCCTTCCACCATTTGCACGCCCCCTGCAAGTGCTGGAAGGAGCACCCGCAGTCCAGTTCCTGATAGTCAGATTGAAAATGTCAGTGTTGAAGTACACCAGGATGAGGAGGATATGGGTGTTGCTGGCGCTGGGGAGGAAATTGACAAGGAGGATTCTGATGGTGAGGTGGTTTGTTTAAGTCAGGCACCCGGGGAGACACCTGTTGTCCGTGGGAGGAATAGGGCCGTTGACATGCCTGGTGAAAATACCAAAAAAATCAGCTCTTCGGTGTGGAAGTATTTCACCAGAAATGCAGACAACATTTGTCAAGCCGTGTGTTGCCTTTGTCAAGCTGTAATAAGTAGGGGTAAGGACGTTAACCACCTCGGAACATCCTCCCTTATACGTCATCTGCAGCGCATTCATAATAAGTCAGTGACAAGTTCAAAAACTTTGGGTGACAGCGGAAGCAGTCCACTGACCAGTAAATCCCTTCCTCTTGTAACCAAGCTCACGCAAACCACCCCACCACCAACTCCCTCAGTGTCAATTTCCTCCTTCCCCAGGAATGCCAATAGTCCTGCAGGCCATGTCACTGGCAATTCTGACGAGTCCTCTCCTGCCTGGGATTCCTCCGATGCATCCTTGCGTGTAACGCCTACTGCTGCTGGCACTGCTGTTGTTGCTGCTGGGAGTCGATCGTCATCCCAGAGGGGAAGTCGTAAGCCCACTTGTACTACTTCCAGTAAGCAATTGACTGTCCAACAGTCCTTTGCGAGGAAGATGAAATATCACAGCAGTCATCCTGCTGCAAAGCGGATAACTGAGGCCTTGACAACTATGTTGGTGTTAGACGTGCGTCCGGTATCCGCCGTTAGTTCACAGGGAACTAGACAATTTATTGAGGCAGTGTGCCCCCGTTACCAAATACCATCTAGGTTCCACTTCTCTAGGCAGGCGATACCGAGAATGTACACGGACGTCAGAAAAAGACTCACCAGTGTCCTAAAAAATGCAGTTGTACCCAATGTCCACTTAACCACGGACATGTGGACAAGTGGAGCAGGGCAGGGTCAGGACTATATGACTGTGACAGCCCACTGGGTAGATGTATGGACTCCCGCCGCAAGAACAGCAGTGGCGGCACCAATTGAGGACGATATAGGAGGTGGAATGCACCTGTCTCAAGTGCGGTGGAGAATGATTTCAACGTTGTGCAAGGTTCTGATGCCCTTTGAACTTGCCACACGTGAAGTCAGTTCAGACACTGCCAGCCTGAGTCAGGTCATTCCCCTCATCAGGCTTTTGCAGGAGAAGCTGGAGACATTGAAGGAGGAGCTAACACGGAGCGATTCCGCTAGGCATGTGGGACTTGTGGATGGAGCCCTTAATTCGCTTAACAAGGATTCACGGGTGGTCAATCTGTTGAAATCAGAGCACTACATTTTGGCCACCGTGCTCGATCCTAGATTTAAAGCCTACCTTGGATCTCTCTTTCCGGCAGACACAAGTCTGCTGGGGTTGAAAGACCTGCTGGTGTCAAAATTGTCAAGTCAAGCGGAACGCGACCTGTCAACATCTCCTCCTTCACATTCTCCCGCAACTGGGGGTGCGAGGAAAAGGCTCAGAATTCCGAGCCCACCCGCTGGCGGTGATGCAGGGCAGTCTGGAGCGACTGCTGATGCTGACATCTGGTCCGGACTGAAGGACCTGACAACGATTACGGACATGTCGTCTACTGTCACTGCATATGATTCTCTCAACATTGAAAGAATGGTGGAGGATTATATGAGTGACCGCATCCAAGTAGGCACGTCACACAGTCCGTACTTATACTGGCAGGAAAAAGAGGCAATTTGGAGGCCCTTGCACAAACTGGCTTTATTCTACCTAAGTTGCCCTCCCACAAGTGTGTACTCCGAAAGAGTGTTTAGTGCCGCCGCTCACCTTGTCAGCAATCGGCGTACGAGGTTACATCCAGAAAATGTGGAGAAGATGATGTTCATTAAAATGAATTATAATCAATTCCTCCGTGGAGACATTGACCAGCAGCAATTGCCTCCACAAAGTACACAGGGAGCTGAGATGGTGGATTCCAGTGGGGACGAATTGATAATCTGTGAGGAGGGGGATGTACACGGTGATATATCGGAGGATGATGATGAGGTGGACATCTTGCCTCTGTAGAGCCAGTTTGTGCAAGGAGAGATTAATTGCTTCTTTTTTGGTGGGGGTCCAAACCAACCCGTCATTTCAGTCACAGTCGTGTGGCAGACCCTGTCACTGAAATGATGGGTTGGTTAAAGTGTGCATGTCCTGTTTATACAACATAAGGGTGGGTGGGAGGGCCCAAGGACAATTCCATCTTGCACCTCTTTTTTCTTTAATTTTTCTTTGCGTCATGTGCTGTTTGGGGAGGGTTTTTTGGAAGGGACATCCTGCGCGACACTGCAGTGCCACTCCTAGATGGGCCCGGTGTTTGTGTCGGCCACTAGGGTCGCTTATCTTACTCACACAGCTACCTCATTGCGCCTCTTTTTTTCTTTGCGTCATGTGCTGTTTGGGGAGGGTTTTTTGGAAGGGACATCCTGCGTGACACTGCAGTGCCACTCCTAGATGGGCCCGGTGTTTGTGTCGGCCACTAGGGTCGCTTATCTTACTCACACAGCTACCTCATTGCGCCTCTTTTTTTCTTTGCGTCATGTGCTGTTTGGGGAGGGTTTTTTGGAAGGGACATCCTGCGTGACACTGCAGTGACACTCCTAGATGGGCCCGGTGTTTGTGTCGGCCACTAGGGTCGCTTATCTTACTCACACAGCTACCTCATTGCGCCTCTTTTTTTCTTTGCGTCATGTGCTGTTTGGGGAGGGTTTTTTGGAAGGGACATCCTGCGTGACACTGCAGTGACACTCCTAGATGGGCCCGGTGTTTGTGTCGGCCACTAGGGTCGCTTATCTTACTCACACAGCTACCTCATTGCGCCTCTTTTTTTCTTTGCGTCATGTGCTGTTTGGGGAGGGTTTTTTGGAAGGGACATCCTGCGTGACACTGCAGTGACACTCCTAGATGGGCCCGGTGTTTGTGTCGGCCACTAGGGTCGCTTATCTTACTCACACAGCTACCTCATTGCGCCTCTTTTTTTCTTTGCGCCATGTGCTGTTTGGGGAGGGTTTTTTGGAAGGGACATCCTGCGTGACACTGCAGTGACACTCCTAGATGGGCCCGGTGTTTGTGTCGGCCACTAGGGTCGCTTATCTTACTCACACAGCTACCTCATTGCGCCTCTTTTTTTCTTTGCGTCATGTGCTGTTTGGGGAGGGTTTTTTGGAAGGGACATCCTGCGTGACACTGCAGTGACACTCCTAGATGGGCCCGGTGTTTGTGTCGGCCACTAGGGTCGCTTATCTTACTCACACAGCTACCTCATTGCGCCTCTTTTTTTCTTTGCGTCATGTGCTGTTTGGGGAGGGTTTTTTGGAAGGGACATCCTGCGTGACACTGCAGTGACACTCCTAGATGGGCCCGGTGTTTGTGTCGGCCACTAGGGTCGCTTATCTTACTCACACAGCTACCTCATTGCGCCTCTTTTTTTCTTTGCGTCATGTGCTGTTTGGGGAGTGTTTTTTGGAAGGGCCATCCTGCGTGACACTGCAGTGACACTCCTAGATGGGCCCGGTGTTTGTGTCGGCCACTAGGGTCGCTTAGCTTAGTCATCCAGCGACCTAGGTGCAAATTTTAGGACTAAAAATAATATTGTGAGGTGTGAGGTATTCAGAATAGACTGAAAATGAGTGTAAATTATGGTTTTTGAGGTTAATAATACTTTGGGATCAAAATGACCCCCAAATTCTATGATTTAAGCTGTTTTTTAGTGTTTTTTGAAAAAAACACCCGAATCCAAAACACACCCGAATCCGACAAAAAAAATTCGGTGAGGTTTTGCCAAAACGCGGTCGAACCCAAAACACGGCCGCGGAACCGAACCCAAAACCAAAACACAAAACCCGAAAAATTTCCGGCGCTCATCTCTAATCTTAATGCAACCAGACAGAGTACCCCCAAAATCCCCAGTCATGTGGTTACAACCTAAGAAGATGGGATGCTATAGATGCATCAACTGCACTACAGGCAGGAGCATGATGACTGGTGAATTCTTCCATCATCCTCATACCGGAAAAAAGATATATATATATACGACACAGGGTCACCTACACTTCTGATTTTGTGATATATATCATCACTTGCCCCTGTTCTTTGATATATGTGGGTAAGACCATTCGCCCATTCCGGGAGAGGATGGCGAATCACCGCCTATCAATTAGATCTGCACTGGAGAGTGGGGGCTCCGATAAACCAGTTGCCAGACATTTTGTGGAAGCTCGTCACTCATTGGCATCATTAAGGAGCATGATCATTGATCGAGTGGACCAACCGAGAAGGGGTGGTGACCGTGGTAAAATGCTTCTGAAACGGGAAGCAAGCTGGATTTACCGACTGGATACAACGCGGCCAAGAGGTCTAAATGATGGGATTCAATATGGTGTTTTTTTGAATTAAACACGCTTTTTTCTATTTTTTATTATTTTTTTCTATTTTTGTTTTGGGCTCAGTGCAATAAGGTCCGCTTCCATGAGTGGTATGTAGCTATTTTTAGGATAGCATTGGGATTGTTTTTAGTACAATTGTGGTTTTCAGAAGGAAAAATATATATGGGGAATTTATATAAAAACAAAATAAAATAATTAACTATGTATATTGGATTCCATGCTGTGTATCCCATTACACAACATGGAGTTGGTTTTAGTGCCACCTAGATGAGGGGACTGTATGTGCACCCTGTGTCCATTTCCACTATCCTATATAATTATATAAATAGCCTCCTATAAGTTTAATACTCTGATATAGATACTTTAGGCCATACAGTAAGATAGAGATGGGGGCTGGAACGCACTTGCATCCGGGTTTGAGTGATGGAAATGCGTTCCATCTATAGGATATGACAGTGATGGTGGAACGCATCATTGTGAGTCCATCTATACACATGCCCTGCGTATGGTGGAACGCACTCGCTTCCGGTTTCGGGAGCGGAAGTGCGTTCCATTCACAGGAAGTGATGACGGCGATGGAAAGTGCAGCCGTGAGCCGGGTTGCACATACTCCTAGCTGCTCGTGCTCTATTAGAGATGGATGGCGGCAGTGGAACGCACGCCGCCCAGCATGTGGAGTTATATGTTCCTATGGACACAGGGATGCCATTAACAGATACACTTCTATAGGTGAGCTTACATTTTTTTGTCAAGGTATGTGTCAGATGTAAATATTTGACTACTCACTAGTGTGATTCTCAAACAGTTAAAATTAATTTTTATTGTGATTGGTTGATGTTAATTGGTGGGTGGGCACATACTGGGTATATATGTCTGTCTTTTTCAATATGTATTAATCCTGACAAAGGTCCAGGTGAGGACCGAAACGTCGATTACTCTGTCTGGTATAAAATTATAAATTAAAACTCTGCTTAAATGAAGACTGGTGAGTGCTCCCACTTTTTGCCTGTATATATATATATATATATATATATATATATATAATATATATATATAATTTAATACTGCAGCACTCAGAGTCGTTTAAAAAGAGCAAAGTGTAGTCAAAAAAATTTACATCACATAGTCCAACATTTCAGGGTGCCTAACCCCATTGTCACACCATGACAAAGGGGTTAGGCACCCCGAAACATTGATCTATGTGATGTACATTTTTTTGACTACACTTTGCTCTTTTTAAATGACTCCGAGTGCCGCAGTATCAATTCTATATACTATCCTCTGCACTGGGGGCACCGGGCCAATCAACATCCAAAACGGAGTGCCGGGCTAATGGTAATATATATATATAAAATATATATGGAATACATATGATATCTTGGTGCTTAGGATGCCAAAATACCGACAGCGACATCCAAGAGATTAAAATCCAGACACTTACTAACTAAGTAAGCTAACCCTGATCTCTACCCCCCCCAAACCCTAACACACCTTTCCCGCAGCCTGACCCTAACTGCCCCCCCCCCCCCAGCTTAATCCTAACCCTCCCTGGTGGTAACTAACCCTAACCACCCCCTTCCTGCAGCCTAAATCTAGCCCTACTTCTCCCCCAGCCTAACCCTCCCCAGCTGTGCCTAACCCTGTCCCTCCCCCTACCCGCAGCTTAACCCTAACCCGCCCCCACAAGTCTACACCTAACCTCTCCCCTCCCACCCACCCCCCTGTGGCTTACTTCTCTAGGGTCGTGTCAGTTTGGGATCCCAGCATTTGGGATAGCCCCCCTGCGTATCCACAGCAGCGGTGGGAGGGGCAAAATGTCAGGATAGCGTCCCACACGGTGGTCATGGCGGGAGGATGTGGCTCAATCCCGTATGCACGGAGCTCAGAGGTGCAGGCCAGGAAGGGGAGGGAGGGGGGGGGGGCAGCGTGAGCCCAATAAGTGTGGGGGAGGCTAGCTGGTGACAAGATGCAGGCAGGGGAGGGGGGGCAGCGGGAGTCCAATTGCGGGGGAGGGGGTGGGGAGATGAACCATGTAGGAACAAGCTGCAGAGGGCGGGGGGGGGGGCAGCGGGAGCCGAATTTAACTGTGGCTGTGGGGGAGCTGTTAACAAGAGGCAGCAGCAGCCAGCAGGACGGTGCCATTCACTGAGTTCCAGTGCTGATCACTGGAGCCAGTCGCGGGATTGAATGGAGGGAGGGGGAGCGCACAGCGCAGATGACAAGTTGCAGGCGATCGTAGTGGGGAGGCGGCGCCGGAGCAGTAACACAGTGCGGCAGCGGAGCGGACCAGGCCAGCGGCCGCGGGTCACTCTTTCATGATGAATGCAGGGGTGATGGGG